>NC_092621.1:82712500-82845000 GCF_047663525.1 Anas platyrhynchos
TGCCCTCTTGAAGATCCTGTTTGAAACAGAAAGAAGATTGCACAGAGCTTTTATAAATATGGTTAAGCTTTCCTCACTGTGCTCTGCTCCAGGAACTACAAAAACATACTTAAACTTACTCATTCAAAAATGCACTCACTGTAATGTCCACGACTAGCACAAATAAAGGTTAATTACATTTATTTTAAGTTAATGTCCCAGATGCATACTTAAAGCTGCAGCCTTGTTCTTACATCCATGGTTGTCCATGAATTACATAATACATTTCTGCATGTAAGTAAGCAAATAGCTATATGAAAGCATTTCTTCACTGTGTTTAGTTTTATCTGAAGCATCAAATCTTTTTCAAGCACAAGAACAAAGCGCTGGAAGGGTAATTTTAGGTAGTAATTTCCATTCCCTGTTACTGCATATAACCACACCGTAAGACTATCACTTATAATCAAACTTTAACAGTATGCCTAATAATTTTTGTGTACCGTAATTTGACACATGCTCCTCTAAAATACTTGGGAGGAAGATCTGCAGGAACTGACGTTTCTCTGCAGATTTACCAGAAGGTGTAGCAAGACTGTCCAGTGTTGCTACTGATGCTGTCTTCCCTTATAGAGGCATGGAGATGAGATTGCACCTTCCTGGGGAGTCCTAGAAGAAATGGCTTCCCTACTTTCTGTTTAACATATTCATTATTATTATTATTTATTATTATTAATGATAATAATTATAATACAATTTCATTTCCTTGGTCCTTACTCCACATTTCTCATAAGGATTCAGGTCCCTGTTAGAGTAATTTGTTCTCACATAAATCTCTCATATTTAATCTTGGCCATATCTGCGTGATATTATATTATTAGTACACTTTTTTTTTTTTTTGCAGTGTTTGAGGTTCCTGTTTGTCCCTCCCACCGTGGAGAACTAAGAAGTGTTCCTGCATGGAAAAGTGGAACAACGCTTTCTCCTTGGAGGTGGCCTCTTGTCCTAGTAGAAAAGTTTGTATGGAAGTGTAGAAGAGAGGTGGAGGGGGAGAGGAGGTGGAGGTTACACACAAGGTAATTACTGATTCCAACGTATGAATAGTATATTTCATGCATGAAAGTTCCAATTCTTTGCTAACTTGGAGCTGAAAACAGAGTTAATAAATATGTCATCAAAAGATGACATAAGAGGTGGAGCTAGAGGTCCTGCTGCCTGGTGCAAGTGAGAGGATGATTGTCTTTTCCTCACTGCTAGTTGTCATAGGAGGGATGGGTGGTATCTGTGAGTTATGAAGTTATGTAGAGGTAGGGAACCTGAGGCAGCACATTACATGGGAATGAATAAAAAAATAGTTATGACTTGTGCTGTAGCAGTTACTGACGGATTGTTCCCAGGTGATTTTGATTAATAAAATTGTGGCTTGATTAAGCCATATATCCTGTCCTTCTTTTCTCTGGCATCCCAAATGAAAGATTGACTATATGTGGAAATCCTGACACTGACGCTTCCATCCAGGGGTATGGAAGCGTCTTCCCTACTGGTACTACTTCCCCTAAAAAAAGAATTTTTTTCCTTCTCACGTGCAGGAAATTTTCAGCCACTGTAGTTCTGCCCCTTTTCTGTACATAGAAGGAGAAGAATTCTCTGACATACTGTGTCTTTCTCATAATTTGCATAAATGAGCAGGATTTCAGCTTCATATATATATAAACATTTCCTCCCTTGGTATTGGAAAATGAAAAATTGAATGTGGTGGGAAATAAAGAGTCAATGTCTGCATTAAAAATAATACACTACTCTCTGCTGCTATACATGAACAAAACTGTACATCCAGTTGCAGGTGCAACTGGAAAGAAAAACTTTATGAGAAATGTAAATTTTGTGTATGCTTTTCACTGATATGTAGATTTGCATATTCTATGTTTGCAGCTTAGACACAAATTTTTAAAAGTGATCCCAGAAAGATTACAAGACAAGAAAGAATTTTGACAAGCATGGCATCTGTGTACAAGTGTCTGTGTATGTATCTATCTATGCATCTATCTATTCCCTATGTAATGCATACTGAATATTTTAAAAATGTTGTAAAAAAAAAGGAACCTGAGTTCCTTGAAAGACAGTTGTTTACAAGAGTACCTTGACATTCTGCTTTCTTTGTTACTCTCTAGGTTGCATCATATATCATTTGGTTCTACATGCTTCATTCTCTTGGTATTTCTTTTTATGCTGTCAGATTCTGCCATGTCCATTCAAATCTGAAATTGTCTGAAACTATCTAAGTAACAACAAATCTGCTGTGTGAATAAAATCTTTATGGTGAGCTGCTAGGTTTCCAAAGCACATGCATAATAGAAATTCAGTATCACTTCATTTGAGTACAGGCATTGCTAGCTGCATATCATGGAGTCCCACAAATTGTCCTATGAAAAGAAAGATTATGACAGAAAGACAGCCCTATGTATAAGAGTCTACTAAATGTATTCCACAGCCAGCTGTGTGAATCACCTTGGGGAAAAATGCATATGAATGCACATGCATATTAGAGAGGCTTCTAACAATGATCTCATTCTGTACCAACTCTGAAATACTTTTTTAAAAAATACGACAGTTTAACTGAATTATCTGGAGTAGGCATTTGGAAAGGCTGCCTTAACTCAAATTTTAACTTACCAGACCTCTCTGATACATAGCAGTTTTGATTAATGGGGGTTCCTGAGAACATCAGCTTTTGGCCTCAGTTAATGTACATTTGCAGACCCTAATTTTTCTTTGGAATCTGAGTTTGTAAAGTATATCCAAATGGAGAAGAAAATACTAGGGTATATTAAATGTTTATATCAGGTAAAATATGCCATGAATGGATGAAATGAAGCCATATCTGTCTAAGGTGGCCTTTGGTTGACTGTGATACTTAGCATATCTTTGTAAAATGTTAATATAACTTGGGAAGTGTCATGAAATCCAAAATCAAATTAATTGAATGAAACTCAACATTCTGTTATAAAGATTGCATAATATATCTCTTCCAATTCTAACTTTATTATTGTTTTTGAATAGAATACATAAAACATACTAAACTCCAGTAGTCCTCTCTAATATTCATATCAGTTTCTGCTATTATCTCTGTTGTCTCTTTAGATGTACTCACTAAGTCTAAAATAGCAGGATTGCATTACAAGTAGACATAACCGTGTTCCATTAATGTAGTTAATATTATTAGTAGAAGTAGAAGATATGGCAGCACATACTTTACCATGGGCTGCATAAGCTTGCAGTGAATCTTGGATGTGTGCTCCTATGTTGATCTGTTCTGAAATCTGTGTTTCCTCATCCTCACTCCTACTGGCTACTTACCTACAGCTAGTATCAGTGTGACTCCTATACTCCTCTACTATCTGGTGCACAGATAAAATACAAGTCCTCTTGTTTCTATATAATATTCAATTATAATATACATAGCTATATGTTTTGTATATATGGTAGTCATATATTGACATATATATATTTACTTAGCTAGGTCTCAATAACAAGCAGTAAACTTCCATGTAAAATTTTCTAAAGAGGAGGCGGAGGCATAACTCTTTAAATTAAACCCTAAATGTAAATGAAAAAAAAATAATAATTTGAGATTTTACCTCTTTGATACTACTGGAGTAAGAAAAAGAGAAATTACTTTAAAAAATTCTCAAGGATCATTTTAACAGATTAAAGTACCAAAATGTCCTTCCATGGCTGACTGAAGACTGATCTGATGTGACATTCCTGAAGAATAAAACTTCTAAGACAGGTGGCCTCAAGCAGAAAGCACAAGGAAAAAACAGAGTGGTTTTGAATTTGTCAAAGGATAGCTGAGGCTAGAGTGGGCAATTTCATTGTGGAAAACTCTATTGTTTAACATTCAGTTACGAAGACTTGAAATACAGGTTTATAAAGACAGGTGTTCAACAAAAATGTAGTGTCCCTAAACAGTGTTTCCACTGGGGATTGGCTTGAAAGATCAGTGTGGATGAAAGCTAGAAAAAGTGTCTCTGTGTCTGTGTGAAGCCTATAACAGAATTTAATTTCTCAACATCACAGATTATGGTTTTATGAGTCATCCAAAAAGGCAGCACTGCAATACTGAAAACAATTTGTGTGTGTGTGTGTGTGTGCATTTTTGATGTTGTTTGTTTGTTTTACTTATATCAGGTAAGAATATGAGTATATATATATAGCCTTAAGAGACCTTACTAAGTAAAGTCAGTGTTTGTCAGTTCTTTCCATGGGGTGTCAGAACCAAGTTAACCATACACCCAATATGAAATGTTGTAAGTCTCATTGGCAGAGGTGAAAACTCAGTTAAACTTTATTCTTTGTGCAAAATACACAAAGAAAAGGTCAAGGGAAATTTTTTTGCTGATACCACTGAACCTTTGCTAAGGATGAAATCTTGATGCACTTTGAGAGTCTTAAAGGTTGGGTTAGTTAATTGACATGACAGAAAAATACCTAAAATTTTGTACAAGCACAAAATATCCACAAACAGGTTGTTTAAGCAAGCTAATTATTTGGGCATGTTTCAAATTCCTGCTGAATTCAAAACAATAAAATCAGTTTAGAAAATCAGACCATGTGTTTAAGTGCATAAGTACAGATTTACAGCCTTCTTTTAACTGTCTAGTTTGAAAATGAGTCAATTTGAAAATTACTCCCTAATACTTTATTCAAAATTCAAAGTGTTATTGTTATGACTTCTTAAGCAATATTTCACCTACTTGAAGCAACATTACTAATCTTGCAGCATTTCATTGATGGTAGAAACCTTGACACAAAAGTTATTCTAGTGTCCCTTTAAAAGTGAAAGGGATTGCTCTTACGTTTGCTGTTGTTGTAGTTGGTTTTAGTGCACTTTTATCTACCTCCTGGACCTTCATGGGTCTTGATGCAACAAAGAAGCAAATAACTTTGTGAGGCTGGGAATCCATCATCAACTTCCAAGTCACTTTCATACAGACTGAATTTTACCCCTAGCAGAGGTTCAGTCACTCCCGTTTTGAAGTCAGAGAGTATTTGGTGCATACACTTTGTATCTTTGCATGGTAAAAAAAAAAAAAAAAAAAAAGAAATCATCCATAAGTAGTTCCATTGTTAGTGGGAGAGCTCACTTTAGCAAAGCAAACAGGATTTGACTATTATTTCTGTGAAGTTTTATTTCTTTAACACTATTCTAAAATCCTTCTCCTCTATCTGTAATAGAGAAAAAACTTACTCAATAGGCTATTTATACCTTTTCTATTAGCTTTATCTATTTATTTTTAAACCAAAAAGTTAGGCAAAAAATAACTTTACTAAAATGTGTCTTTCTACATTTTGCTTTAGCCCCCCTGTCCCCTCCCCTGGGATTGCCATAAAGAAGTCAAGTAAAGGATCAGTCTCCTACAGCAGAAGAAATGCTGGTAGGCAGCCCCAGGTCAATCCTGCCTCTTTATATACGGAGTTTGTGATACATTTTTAGAAAACCCTACAGTCCGTGTCTTGCAGACCTAGGAGCTGAGAATTCTCCTTAACTCTCTGAAAACCATTGTACTGTAACAGCTCTGTCCTTCTTTTTTTTTTTTTTTTTTTTTTTCCTTTGAATCATAAGGCCACGTTATATTTTGGAATGTAGTCTATGAATGGTATGATATTTCATCCTGGTGCTTAACAGGCATCTTTAAAATACTTGAGTGTATTTAGCTTACACCTGGGCCCCTCAGGATTCATGAGGTGTCCCTCACGGGCAGGTCTTCAGTGGTGGATCTTCTTTGGAGTCCCCTCTTGACTCACTTGTCCATCTGGTGCCACCAGTGGCACCACCACCACCTCCCTCTCTCACAGGGCCCCAATGAGGAAGGGCATTGCCTCGACCTGAGAAGGAATTCATCTCCTCCAAGATGTTTCACCCATCACTACAGAGAGGCAACTTCCTACACATCCACAGCCCTGAAAAGAAAACAGGTGACTGCATTTGTTTTTTCAGCAGAATTCCTGCCTTTACCATAATGCTCATCTCAATACTTTTACACAATAGCCCTCTATGTAGAGTACCTATGAGGTTGTCATTATGTTGACAGAGATCACATAAGACAAGTGGAAATATGTGAAATTTTGCTATTCCACTCCACAACGATGATGTCTATGGTAAAATTATAACAGTGATACAAGGACTCTGAAAAGTTCATTCTGTATATCATTTGATTACATTAAGTGAGAAATATTTGCAGCACTAATGTGTGGGAAATTATGCATTGAGAGATCGGTGACTAATACTAGAAATTAAAAGGAGGAATGTATGAAACAATTCTTTCTTTAACAAAGTTGCAAGACAAAATTACTAAAAGAAAAAAATCATAAGCATTGAACATTCACATAGATAGTAAAAAGTATCAACTTTTCCTTCTTTTAATTTGTATTTTGTGGAAAATCTGAAAAACAGTTACTGAAATAGTATAACACATGCAAAAGGATAACTTGAAGGCATACTTATAAAACACATTTCAAAATTTGTATTTTATAAATATTTATAAACTGAGTTTTTGGGATAGAATTGATTTTTTTACAAAATTTATCCAAAAGGAAAATACAAAATACTGTATGACTAATTGACATATATCTTAACTAAATTTTAAATTGATGTATTCTGGGAATAAGCTGTTTAAGAATAAAGTATGAAGCAAGAACTATATAATCTCCAGTCTGAAATAAGTTGTGTTTTTTTTTTTTTAATGGCTACTTTTTTTTGGGAAATCATGAAGAATACTCTCATACATTTTTGAAGGAAGTAAATTTCTGTCAAAATTCTTGTGCTTATTCCAGTCTTGAGGACTTTTTAGCAGGACCTGGCAAGATTATTTCTCTGGACTTCTTTGGAATTTACTGGTATGTAAAGGTGGGGGAGGTGACTTTCTGCTAATTGAGTCATTCAAATAATGACAAAACTCAAAAGTATATTCATTAAAAATACTCAACTGACAAGAGATTTAATGCTCAGTGGGGACAAACGGTTTAATGTATTTAAAGAATTTTAGAGACTGATCTTCTGAAGGCTTACCATTGTGAGTAGCTCTACTGAAGTCAATTGTACTATATGTTTTTACATTTAAAGTCCTATGTAATGGTACAGTGGAACTACTGAAGTTCTTTAAATTAATCTTGAGCTTAAGTGTGTAGTGGGATCTAGGACTATATTTTAGTTTAAAAATCACTGCATTTTGTTATGAATAGATGAGTAGAATTACATAATATTTTATATCTGGGCTCAATAATGTGCATATCTGAAATGCCGTGCACTGAATGTAAATACTGGCATGGTTATTCTTATATCAGTGTGATCAAAAAGTACCTGTAATATATTTATTACAAGTTTCTCTTGGTATGTGTAGTTCATTTGAATGTCATTGTAAAAAATAAAAATAATGAAAAAATTACATTGAACTGGTAAAAATAGACACAACAGTTTTTGAAGATTGAATATGTAGAAATCTTTGTCGATGTGAATGCTGGTCATATGAGTAAGTAAAGTAAGTAAATAAGACTTTATTAGTGTGCATTCAATAGTGGAAATTGAATGTTTTATACATGGAATTTGTGGAATTTTATATATGTGAATCCTTAAGAGATTCAAAATCATTATCAGTATAAACACATGTGAGTTTGAAGACTAAAGGTTTGTATTTAAAGCATTAGATTTGTTCATTTTTAGGTGCTGGCATACCTAAAGCAGCATCATTAGTTATTGACATTCTTCATATCGTATCTCTTGAAATCTCAGAGATAATTCAGTAAGAGCTGGAGATCTTGTGCTCAATTTCCACACACAGACTGGTCTGCTTGGAGCAGTTGGCTGGTCCTGCTCTTTTATAAGCCCACCTGAGTTTTGAGTTTCTAATCCAGCACAGATATGATTGTGTGACTCCCAGCTTTGTTGCATGAATTTCCCAGACTCTCCATCTTTGATTTTCTCATTAAATTTTTATTAGAAATTTTTGTGTAAACAAAAAATACTTATGAATTAGGCATGGCCTAAATTCTTAGCTTCTTTTATATTTATGCTTCTCACAATTTTGACATTCTGTATGGGTATGCTCACAAGAGGATTTGGACTAAGAAATATTATGCTGCAGCACTGTAAGAAAGAGAAGGTTTTTATAAAAATAATTTTAACACAGACATTTTTTGTGTTCTTCTAGTTCTGAATGTTCACATTATAATGGCATATCAGGTATGGCTTAAAATACACAATTAAATGGTCATTTAGGATTTGTTATTGCCAATGTCCATACTCATATAGTAACTTTTGAAGCCTGTAATACATTTTATAACAGTATCATGTACGTTGTGTATCTCTCTTCTACTTTTCTATGAAGGACAGAGTGGGGAAATAATTTCACACTGCATATAATGCATTGGATATGAAGGAAACTTGAAAATTATTTAGTTACAGATTTCTCTGACCAGGCTTGCAAAATAGCATATATTATGTTAATGGGCAGGAATTTGAAAATGAACTTGAATATTAAACATAGTAAGTTTGGGTTCTGACATGAATGCAGGCATGGTTGGTATATAGCATAGAAAATAGATTCTTTTTTAACTCTTTCAGGTATCTTACAGAGTATGATACTGTCTATGTCAAAATACACAATTATGTATGAAATATCAGACAACCATCTGCATTGCTATTAAAGTCTAGTTTCTGTCATGTCAAATCCCACAGCTCATCCCATGTTCCTCCACATCAGTGCATTTCTAAGTCAGCTGTGTTGTGCTCTGTTGGCTAAAATAAGCTCAAGTGCCGCAGACTTTATAGCTAATAATCCTGTGAGATGAGCTGCCTCTGTTTTTGCAGCAACCCTGCGCATCCTCCAGGAGGTGCACAGAAGTGGTGTGCACAGCTCTCTGGAAATTGGCCACACGAGCCGCATATGGTTCACTGGTGATTGCTCACTTTGTGGTGGAGGCATCTATCACAGCTGTAATCATGACTGAGATGTGAAAGACTAACAAGCATATTATGTACTCTCATTCTCAGTATGTCAGATGTGTCATCGGCTTTTGGCCAGTTTTTAAGCAGTTTCTGAACTGTATAATAGGGGTAGACACATGCTTAGCCGTTTTATTTGCCGTCAGCCAAGAGCCATTAGAATTACATGGAATAAATAGGGATCTGCTCCTCCACCCCGAGTGCTGACTGCTTTCCCTGGGAAGTCCTGCTGCGCATTGCACAGGGAGGGCACGTCACTCTCCGTCCTTGGAGATACACAAGCCACACTGAGTGAGACCCGGAACACACCAGTATGTCTACAGAGCTGACACTGATTTGAGCAGGTGATGAGACCAGATCTCCAGAGACCCCTTGCAAATGACACCACTGAGCATGTCCCCACTTACGTCTTCAGAAATTCTGGTATGCAAAGCTCAGAAGTCATGGGCTTTGCTCTGCAGAGCATGAGTGGAACCATCACCAAGCTTTTCAAGTGGAGCACACAGAAAGTCACATGTTCGTGATATTTCCCCAACCCCACGTGCTTGTATGGGAGCAGATCGCCTGGTGGGAGTGGATCACCTGACACCAACACACGACTTGAGATGATCTTCTCATGGCTGTGAATCCATGATACCTGTGGACTTTTTCCTTTACATGTCTAAACAGCTGTACCTCTTCTCTTCCACAGTCCTCTGAGCAGGCACTGAGCCATGAGACACTGGTTCATAGACTACAAAGTACCTCTCTGTTCCCCCTCAGAAATTTGTTGCCTTTCCTTATAATATATGTGCATTACTGAGCTCTTTCCTTATTGATTTCTCTCCTCCTGAAACAAAAACTTTCAATTTAAAACAAGCGTCAAGTTTTTGTTTTATTTATTTTTTTCACTTGGCATCTCCGGATGGCAAGAGTGGGGACAACAGCCATGCCTAGGATTGTCTACAAATGCTGCTGTTGAGGTGTGAAAAAAAAAAAAAAATCAAAGAGAAAACATAAGTCAAATTTGGACTATTAATGGACACACAACATGCCTTTTTATTTTTTATTTTTGGTTGTTATTGGGGGGGAAGAGAGGGCAAAACAATATCTGTTTCTTTTTCAGTATCACAGATTTTGCAAATGATCTATTCAACTGCAGGAACAAGAAACCGAGGATAGATGCCCACTGCCAGCTCACTTTGTGGTGATGTCCTGTTTTCCCTCAGAGTTAGCCTTTTCACCTCTTCCCAACTGCAATCCCCAGTTTGACTCTCTGCTTGAGTTTTGTTTTGCTCAGGGGCAAAGGAGTAGTAAAACGACATATCTGACATGGCTCTGGAAATATTTAATAACAGTTACTACAACTCTTAGGTTTTTGTATTTGTTCTGATAGATCATCAAAACAGGTTTTGCAGATGGATGTTAAAGGCAGGAATCAAACTGGCTGTGGATAACCTTGGGCTAGCCAAAAATGTTAATTTTGGCCCAGATCCTAAGTAGGCATATGGAAGAAGAGAGAACATGGTACATGTAATGGATTCAATTTTTCCTAAAATGAATGGTCAGACTGGGCAGCAGTCTTTGCAGGGTCTCAGAAGGAGCTAAATGATGGGCATAACTATTGGGAGGGGAAGAGCTTCTCTGAAAGGGGCTGCTGATAAGTAGTTAAAGCTGTGCAAAAGCAACTGCTGCTTTGGATGTGGAAGTGCACCTGCGAGTCATCAGCCTCGCAGCTAATTTGTCGCAGAAATACCTGCACCAGAACATCAGTCCTTATGGGGGAGACTATCAGTGCTGCATGCAATGTATTCCTTCAGTTCTCCACTTGAGAATCACTTGTGGCTGGAGCCATGTTCTTGTGTAACAACTTGAAGGATGTGTCATAAGCACTTTACGGGTTTAAGGAATGCCTGATTATTTCTCATGAGGTGTCATGTAATATTTGGGTTTTCAGAAAATAGATGTTAGCGCCTGGTTGTGTTTTATCTTAAATACTGTATAGTAAAAAGCAACAGTCAGTAAACCTCAGAAATGCACATATGTGTGTGTTGGTTGGTCTATTACTCAGCCATCAATATGCACTTAACTGAAGCAGCATGTTTCCTGATCAGACAAAACACCAGCTATCCCAACGAACTGTCTCTGCAGCTTCAACGTGCAGGAGGCTAATAGTTAACAATAAATACTTTTTTATATTTTATTATTATTTATTATTATTTTTTTCCCAGAGCATATTTCCATGGAAAGTGCAAAGCATTACAGTAGACCGAGTGTTTTAGGTCATTTATTTTGTTTTTGCTCTGGGTCATTTTACAGAAACACTTCTGCTCTCTAGCGTTAATATGAGAGCCACTCGACTCCCCAGATATTACCCAGCAGCACTTGGGGGCTCTTAATGATTAATACCATCACAGTCCAGCCACAAACCTTTCTGGCGCAGATAATGCCAGGCAGCAAGCACGCTTGACACTTTTAATGTATAATTAAGTAGAAAAAGTCAGCACTCAGTATGCAAATTTTTCAAAATGATAAATGATGCCATACAGCAGTAGGGATTGATTTGGTGTAAATGAAACTAATTAAGGAAATGTCAAACATAATTAATAAAACAGGTTTAAGCTGCAAAACATTGTCAATTGAATGAATGAGGAGGCATTGGCTCCCATTGTTTCTGCTTTATTTAGGGCTTGTGTTTAGCTTGTACTCTGTTCCTAAATGCACTTTCTCTACCTCACACCCTCCACTACCAATTCCCAGAGAGGGGGAAAATAAATTTGCTTGTCTCTCCACTGACTGCAGAAATTAATTGCAGAAATCTTGTCCCATCCAAGTGTTACATTCACTCACAGGACATTAACATAACTAATTTGAAAGAGCCCAAATGACTGCATAATAGAGCACTGTCAGTATGCCTGACAGTCTTTGGTCATACCAAATTAGCTTGGTTTTCTAATTGAAATTTTTTTTCCTCGAACTCTCTTTATATATATATATATATATATATATATATTTTTTTTTTTCTTCAGCTATTCATTTTTTGATAAGAACAAAGGTTTTATAATTTACAAAAGAGTGCTTGACCTATAATTACTAGGAGGAAATTAGGGGAGGTAGAAAAGTCAGATTTAGTCCTGGTAATGATGCTGGAGACCTTGCTCCCTCTAGGGAGCCTGAAGAATAATGGAATCTTCTATTTTTACGGGCGACCTGTGCACTGGTGCTGACTCTAACTGTGAATCCACTTTACCTTGCAGATCACTTGCTTAACACTAAAAGTGCCAACAGAATCACAGGCCATTATTCCAAATGTCATTCTGTGCCAGTGCCATTTCCAAATGCCCTTCCCTTCAAATGAATGAATCAAAGAACATCTGCCAGTCCTCTTGTCTTGTCCTTGTAAATCTCCCATTTTAAGAGTTTCACAAAATGAAAGTGGTACTTAATTTAGTTAAATGGGGTCACTGGTAAGAATTTTGCTTTAAAAAAGTAGCACTAGGATGCTTCTTTTAAATAATAATAATAAAGTTACATAGCCTGACTTCTCACATGTATTTGGTTGTAGAGCAGACGGTCTTTTTGACAAGCCAAGTTGTCCTTTCTTATAATTTATTGTCTTCTTTTGCTTTTCAAAGTCTGTTCTGGCAGGAGGCCACTTAAAGAAATCAAATAGTAGAATATCTTCCTGATATCACCTCTGAAAACACAAGTTAGTGGTTTCCACTCTTTTTGCAAATTTCAAATTAGAAATTGTATATGTATTAGTGAGTACACATATTTGTATGTACATCACAATGTGTCAACACAATACACGTATTTATAGATTACATATATAATTTAAAATCCATAAGTTTACACATACATTATATATGTATGTATGCATATTTATATAAATAAATGCATACTGTTCATATTATTCTAATGGATATTAAGCACCAGACCTAACCTAGTAAACTCTGGTCTTTACATTTTTTCCAACAGAATGAGTGAGTTTGGGCAGAGCTTGTGGTTGAAATATTTCTTAAATTCATAATCGACTTTCTGCTAATTTTAAAAATTCTGTATGAGAGTCCTTAATATTGGTGTGAAATTTTAAATTTCAGGAGACATAATACTCCTGCAAAGTTTTCAAACATTTTAATTTTTAGAACTGATAGCAAGAAATATATGGAAAACACTAATATTTAGTTCCTCTTGATGAAGAAAAATAAATCACTTGGAAATAAAAGTAGGTGCATTTTTTTTTTCCCAATTCTCTGTTACAGAAGGCAGTTTTTATAATTTATTTATTCAGTAAGCTTTCTTGAAGACCTATGCTTTCATCTGAGGACAAAACTTTATGATTCTCTTAATGGGCTGGATCAACTCTGAAACAACTCTGTGTTGAACCCCTCCTGTGGAGATCCACATTTTAAGAAACAGCATTTCCATAAATTTATAAGGAAGTCTATTTAAACATTCAAATTAAAGCCTACCTCAGAAAACCTACTATATACGCTGGACCTGTTGCAAAAGGAGTTATGCACTTCATTCATAGGAGAGAGGTAGCAATATGTTAATTGATGAAAATAGTGATTTAGCAAAGCTTAAACATGAATAGGACAGTGATTTAACAGTTAAAAGTACAATGGTAAAAGTGACATTAACAAGATTTATGATGGCAAAGTCACTTGATTATTTATTGCCTAGAGGACAGAGTCACACTAAAGAGTCAGGAGGATCCTCACATTGAGTCCTGAATGGAGAGCTTCAGAATGGAGTCTCTTTTGCTGTCCACCTCTGAGGAACGTAGGTATGACTGGATCCTATCCCAATCCCAGATTTAATGGTGTATTCCTGAAGGATTATATGCAAAGCATTATAATCCTTTGTATCACTTAGATAAGATTACAATGTTTTAGAATGCATAGCAAATTACTTGCAAAGTTCCAATAAGCTAGCTATTAATCACTTCTGTATCTGTTGCAGGTAAAGAATTATTTGACCTCAAGAAGTAATTCTGAGAGGCGTCCCTGCTCAAGGGGAAGATCCAGGCATACACTACAGTGCAGGAGAGCTAAACATGCTCTGAGCTGTCCTCTGATTATGGGGTAAGATGATTTGACTACTAGTCATATCTGCATACCAGATGTATTTGGACATGTTCCGTTAGCTCTTGGGTCTATCTCCACCAAATCTACCTTGAGCTTGGTTGAGCCATCACAACCAGACAGAGGCCTCATGGCCACCACTGATGGTTATTGCCTGAGCAGGGTTTCAGGTGAATGGTGAGCATACTGCCTCAGGGCCACATGCAAAGCAAGCCATGAGACATATCCTCTATTGCCCCAAACGTGGAATTTGGCAGTGTGAGGTCACTGCCAAATTCCATCTTGAACATCACTTGCTTTCCAAGCCCAACACAATTCTATTTCATAATCAATAGTTTCCAATTACTTCTAGATTATGCTTACAAGATGCTTATTTTTTAAAAGCACACACAAAAATTCTAATATATTATTTGCCCCTTTCTCTATGGTGTGCACAAAAGCACAAAATGGAAGCCACAGAGGAACTTGGGTTTTAGTATTTACTATATCTGAAGAGCATGCTTGGGACAAGTTTGCTTGCTTCACTAGAGGAGCACCTATGTACCTTTCCAAACTTTGAAAAGTATTTTTCATTTCCTATCAATTTTTAAGGTTGTACTTGAACAAATTGGTTTCTTTCCAAGAGCTTCTTGGCTTCTTTCCAACAGCTCATTGCAATTTATACTAGAACAATAAAGAAAAAAAAGGTTCTGGAGTGGATCAATATTTTTTCTTAATATGTTGTTGGTGGGGAAGTAAGACTTCTTCATCTGAACTGGTCCTCTATCCCTATTTTATGACTCATGGAAAAATATCTAGAATTTAAGATTTGTACCCTAAGAGTGTTTCTATGATTCCTTGACTGTCATTGGAGCTTAATGTGGCAAGATGAGATTAAATCTGTTAATGTATTACTTGAGCAATGGTTACAAACACTACTGAGAAACCACTCTGTTCAGATACTCATAATTTTTGTTTCTATTCCATAACGTTTGAACATTTTTTAACTAGATCCTAAAATTCAATTAGGGGGATTTCCTCCCCAGTTGGTTCATATTTATAGTTCCTGCCTTAACATGACAAGAAAGACAATTGTTCAAAAGGTTTTGAGAAAGGACTTTCTATATAGAAAAGTAGATAATTACATGGATCAGTTCTCTTTCTGCATATAAGTTAAATAGGTGAAAAGCCAGATTGTCCACTGTTGGTTTATCATTGTTATTATTATTATTATTGCTTTATATTTTATTTTATTTTAAAATTTATTTTGGATATTTTTAGAAATCTTGCTCTGGTATATCCATACCTATGTCCTGAGTCTGAGACTTTACCTACAGCATATGATAGCTCAGATGCCAGTCCAGCCAGTTGACTGGTTGTGGTCCTGACTCTCTAAATCATGGATTGCCGGAGGCTGGGGCAGTGTTTTGGGGAAACTTCACTGCATGTTTACAGAGCTCAGAGGCTGTGTGAAGAGCACACACTGTGTGCTTCTGCTGTGGCTGGGGAGGTGAATCAGCCAGCACACTTCACAATTCTGGGAGATTTTTTAAAATTTTATGTATGTTCTAAAATAGGAAGTCTAGAAGTCCACAAACCCATTTTAGGGTTCACGTGCAGGCAGGACACCCTGCCAATGCCTTGTTACTTTGAGGCTGGTAGTGGTACAGAAGCCTGAATTCAGATGCGTGGGGTGGCAGTAAGACGTGCATTTCACTCATATTTGAGGGCTTATAGCCACATATATACAGTTTATGCCAGCAGATTTAAAGTGGACACATCAGAATATAATACACATTTTCAATTACACTTAACTTTAAAGATGTTTGTTTTTCCTGTGTAAATGGTTGGATCAATGCACTTTCCATTCTATCACAAAATTGATTAATAACAATCATAAAGAAACCGTAAATTATTCTTTTCCTCCAAATAACATGAGTATGTCATGAAAACAAATAACATTCAACCTTGGAAAAGGTTTTTCTATAATCATTAAATAAATAATAATAAAAAAGCTCACATATACATTACCTTATTGCCTCTTTTTCCCCCTAGGTTCTGATTTAATGAAATAGACCATTTTTCTACACTACTAACTTTCTTATTCCAAGAATACCATGGAAATAGAGACCTATATAACTATTCTTGAAAATATTGCTTCATTTACAGTTTTGAGAAACACTTTTCACAAGAAATCTGATGACAAAGACAGTCAAAACAGGAAAAACAATAGGAAAGTTTATGACGTATAAAATGAATTCTTCAAGAGAATTTCGTTTCAAAATGCCAAGGGTTATAAGTCAACTATATGCAGCACATATTACTATTTATTACCTTGCATTTGGCTGAAATTCATCTCTTTTGACAACCTTGGGTAAATCATGTTACATATTTCATAAAATATGAGTGCTGGACCTTTTTCTGAAGACACTACTTAGTGAGTGAACTCATTGCTATTGGCTGCATCCCAGGTGCCTTAAGCTCCCTTAAAACTGGTGCTTCTCAGGGTCTTGTGGCAGCTGACTCAAAGAATAAGTATTTATAGAAAACATATGTGAAACACTGATGTCCAGTTTTCAGAGTTCAGATGGAAAGCTAAATACAAATCGAATACAAATGCACTTGTGAGCAAATTTACAATTTACTGGGTAAAACCTTTTTTCTTTTTTTTTTTTTTTTTCCCATTTCATTTGAATATGTTCAGAACCCCTCAGAATATACAACTTTATAGTGAACGTATTTTTTATTCTTGAAGGCTCATTATTTTACGGTGAGGTTACTGAACCTAGACCACGTAGTGCAGATTACCCAGCATAGTATTAATCAAAATATACATGGCAAATGGGATTCAAAACAGTGCCAAATAGGCATCTGCTTTTAGCAGTGAACAAAAATGCATTTAGCTCCTTTATTAAAAGGTATTATGGGCAATTTATTTTTAAACCATCTCTCTAACACCATTAACTAGCATATAATTTAATGTACTCCCAAGCAACTTGACTTTTACATTTCCTTCAAAACATTAATTTGCTTTTGCAAATTGATGTAAAAGATGCCTTTGACCCCCTGAATGATTCAAACCATTAACAATAAATTAGATTATCCTTTAAAACAAGATCACCATTTTTATTTTTGGATGGGAAAAAAAGAAGACTACCATTGCAGGGAGTGAGATGATATTGTTTACAGAGAAATAAAATTTGGAATAGTTGCAATTATTTATTTTTTTCTATCCTTATCTATGGCACTGCTCAGAAATTTTCATCAGAAAATTTGCAGGGTACTTAGATGTTTTTAACAGATTAAATTAACAAAATTCTATTTTTTTGTTTGTTTGTTTTTGGTTTGTTTGTTTATTTTGGGGGGAGGGAGGAGGATTATTTAACTTTAAGAAATGGCCATTATGCTTGTGCCTAATACCGTCTTACTGAAAGAGACTATTAAATGTTACAGGGTACCCTGTAACACCCTTAATTGTTGCAGGGTACTTTGTTTCCTTCAATTACAGTAAAATACAACTCTCTGAGGATGTGCTTTTTTTTCTTCTTTTTTTTTTTCTTCCCATTTTACATAATGCAAATAGCATTTTCCTATTCAAAACAGTATTGCTGATGTTAGAAATGGCTCATTCTTCAAAATAGGATTAAATAAAAAAAAAATACGATTTATTAAAAGAATAGAGGTAAGCAAACAGCGCTGGGTGCACCAGGAGTCTCCGCTCCACCAGGACGCACACCAGTTACATCAAGTAGCTGATTTTTATGCTCCTAGACTAATACATATTCATTACTATTTCTAAAAAAACCAGGTTATTATAATTAGCTTCTGGGGTCCAGTCCCTCCTACTGGAGCATGCGCATCAGTCTCCGGTGGTCCCTCTGGGGGTCTCTAGGGGTCTTTCATGCTGAAGGCTCGTAGTTTTCCTCTCCAAGTTTTTTTCTCGTCCTTCCCCTTTGTACTCCCTTGGCACCGTATCAAGTTTATAGAACATCCCCTGCAGGTCTTGTCTCCCAGCCGCCCTTCAGCTTCTTTTTTTCTTTTTCTTAATCTCTTGGCCACCTGGCCAGATATCAGAGGCTTGCATAGTATCCCATAACAGTCACTAGTTGTTATCAGTTGTTCTGAAACCCCCAGACATCAAAGACTTCATACAAACACAAATAGCTTTCTTATTGACACTTCACCAGTAATTAAAACATTCTTCACCAGCCATTCACAGGGACAGTCACACCTATAGCAGTGTTAAGTTAATCTTGAAGAAGACAAAAAAAAGGCTGTAACTGTTAGAAATAGAAGTCCGGAATAACAAAAGCAAACAGGTTCATAAATTTGAGGAGTATTTTCTGAAGACTTGATAAATTGACTAGAATGAGGGGGAGACTGGGACACACTGCATCTGTGGTTCAAGAATTAAATTGCCAGTGCAGGGCCCAGAGGCAGACAGGACTGTTCTTTATGGACACGAATTGTTAAAACATTCCTAACACTGAGAAGGAAAAACGTACTCTTTAACTAATGCATATGATGCTGTGATGTATTTGAAGATGCTTAATAATAACTAGTCTTAACTCACAACTGGGTTTATTTATATGGCAGTTGCGACTTCAGCCCATGGGGGCTGAGTAGGAGAGATGTCAGAACAAAACACCCAAGCATGTATGACTTGAATTTAGCAGTCATTGCTGAAAGCTGTAGTTATCTCATGTCCTTGTTGTGGATATGTCCCATGAGAGGAAGAGCAACTTCCCCCTTTGTGTTACCTTTACATCCTCCCTCTGGTTTTAAGGATCTGCTTCCTAGAATCTAAGATCCTGATACAAAGCCTGTGGAAATCAATAGCAAGTCTCTTATTAAGTGTGACTGAGGCCTTAAGGGTTAGGTTCAGCCACCCTTATTTGCATTGTACAGCAGCATAAGCCTCCCTCAGCAAAACATCCCAACAGACACTTAATTTATGCATGTGAGAAACTTGATGTTGTGTAATAGGTCCTACCAATCAAGGTCGGAAAAATGCAGTAACATGGGAAAGTCTGGCTTTACTTTCCTTCAGAATTTTCTTTCTGTTAAAAAAAAAAAAAAAAAAAAAAAAAAAAAAGCACTAATTTATAAAACATGCAAATTGTAACTTTCATCCCAGGATGTGCATCTTTACTTCTAGTTTCTATTATAACCTCATGTAGGGAAAAGGTCTGGAAAACTTGATCTCATTATCAGCACAATTAATTATAGCTGGGCTATTTCTAAAGGATTTATGTAATATTTATAAGCCTTCTGAAAAGTGTGGAGTATGGAGTTTTCAATTTATCCCTCAGAGAAGCTCTATGTTGATACATATCTGGATGTTCAAAATATGTCTTGCTACACAGATATTACAAGTCATTAGTATGAAGAACAAGTGACTTCAACCACCAGTTAACATGGTTCTTAAATTGCAAGAATTGAAAATTTCTTGCAAAAGAGAAACTTCTCCAAATAATGGAATTACTATGCACATTTGCACCAGAAGTTCACCTCATCTGGCAGCTGCCAGTTCCAAATATTAGGAGAAATATATGACCAGGACAATCACTTGATCAGTTACAAAAAGAAGGGCTTTTCTCTTAACAGAAACACAACATTAAAATGCAAATGTTTTCATATTTCAAAAGTTTCAAATGTTCAAAATATTTCAAATTAAATGTGTTTCAAATGTTGCATCTAATTTTACAATAATTTTACATTTTTTATTTATTAAACACAACAAACACGCAGAAACAGATATCTAAGAAATGTAAATTTTCAGTTGCTTTCTATTTTCTTTCATCCACTCAAAGGTAGATAATATTCACTTTTTATCCATTGCATATACTGAGTTGTTTGTCATATTAGGAAGACATTTTCTTCAGACTTTTCCTTGCCAACACAATGATGCTTTCACTTTGATAATCCTGAAAGTTTTCTTTGCCCACTTTTGCTGGAAAATCTTGTTCTCTGATGCTCTCTTCCTACTATGTTATTATGTGGAAAGCTGACCGAAGTAACCCACTTTTTTATAATTTTGTTTTTATTTTTTCAAATCCTATTCATATTCTTAGACATTTCTGTTTTAAATTGTTAGCATTCCTGAGTACTTTGCAGTTTTGCTAAACTACATTATAAGCATTTGATATAGAAAGTAAGAAATTCAGATTTATATTGACAAAGAGATTACTACTGTGAGCAGCTATGACTGTTCTGCAATGAGAAACATTTCGGAGCGTTGGATACTGCTGAAATGGTTGGCTCTCTGATGCTTTCCCATTCCCCCAAAATATGTCTAGGTTACAGCTAGTCATGTTTTATGGCAGAACAGAACAAAGATCTGGGAAAAGGGCTGGTAGTCTTATTTAGTAAATCAGAATACACAGGTCATTTGTTTTATATAACAAAAATAAATATGGTCAGTTTTGTTTCAGTTAATTAATCAAAATATCCCTCTTTTCTAAGTCTTTCTACATCTTCTTTGGAAAGTTCAAACATTGGAGCCTTGGATAGTCAGATGAGAACGCACATGGAGATATATTTACAAAAATGTCATTATTTGTGTCTCATTAACAGGTTGTAGACCTGATTAAACACAAAAAGAGCAGGAGCTATCTTTCCACTTGAATTTAAGTGCAGGAGGAGAATAACTGGAACCGTCTTTCAAGTACTCCATCTGGTAAGGAGTGAACCATCAGACCATGTTCTGGCCTGTTTTATCGAGCTGGGAAAATGGGTCTTTATAGTGCTTATAGGTTTCTTTTTTCCACAAGCCATCCAGCCTTAAACTCAACAGAGATTATATCCTTAGGCTAATTCCAACCTCCCTAACACTCTAATATTCATTGTTTCTCTCATAAGTAGATCAGTATTAAGAAATTCTTCATATTAACTTTTAAATATTCAAATCCAGTGGAAAAAATATTTTGTAGTTGCTCCTCAAAATATGTAAAACTCCTGCACTGAAATGGAAGCGACTGATTAGATAAACTTCTGCTTAGGGAAGTTGTTCTAATGCTGTTCTGTCATTCTTGTGAGCTGCTCAGTGGAGCAAGTTATTGACAATTCTGGCTTTTCTACGTTATTCAGGGGTCTGGTGTTCAGCCTCAGACAAAACACTTATTTAGGCAGCTGCTTTCTTATGAATGATCAGGTGCCTTGCTTCCTTCTTCTTCTCCCTCTCTCTCTCACTCTCCCTCTCCCCTTTCTCTCTCCTTCTCCTTCTCCCCTTTCTCTTTCTGGTAATGCATGTCAATGATGCTGTTTAGACATTATTGTCACTGATAAAAAAATAAAACAAATAATGCAGTCATTGGGTATTTACATTTATACTTCTAGTTATTTTAATATAATGAAAGTACAATACTTGTACAGGAGCATTTTCCTGATAAATAATAATTATTATTTTTCCTGATAATATATTTTTAAATAGAATGGCCAAATTTTTAGCTCACCATGAAAGATAAAATACATCCTAATTTCAAAATGATACAAATAAATTAAAGCTATTCAATTAATTATACGTTATTTCCTTCCTTTTTTTTTTCTCCCTCTCTTTCTTTCTTTTTCTCTCTCTTTCCCTTCCTTCCTTCCTTCCTTCCTTCCTTCCTTCCTTCCTTCCTTCCTTCCTTCCTTCCTTCCTTCCTTCCTTCCTTCCTTCCTTTTCTCTCTCTCTGTCTCTTTCTTTATTTCCCTCTTTCTCTCTCTCTCTCTTTTTTTTTTTTTTTTTCAGTTTTATTATACTTCTGGGTGTGGTAATTACATATTTAAGCCTTGTCTTGCACTTTCTGTGTCCTGTGAAAAATGTTTCAAAAATGTAATGATGGTCTTTGTGCTATTTTGGAACCTCAAGCTATATATCTCATTTCTTCTCATTTAAAAACAGCTGGAGAAATTCATTAAAAGTTGATGCTGTAATTTGGATGTGGACTTTACAACATAAACAGTTTTCTAGAGCACTGTTGAAATTATAGCAAAAATAGCAAATTCATAATCATGAAATATAAAAATAAATAAAACCATTTAATCTATTTCTGAAGACGATCTTGGGTGCAGGGACTTACCAGAACTAAAGCAGCTCAAGCACCATTCAGGTAAATGAATGAAAGCAACCAAGAGGGGACAAAGTCCTGATTAAAGGTCTTTTTTGTTTTCTTGAAAACAGAGTACTCACAGCACAGTTAAATTAAAGGATCATTAGCTTCTGCATGTGTTTTGGTGGTTGGAGCAGCCACGGGGGCTGTTGGGATGTTTGTAGCCCATCTCTCCTGTTTAAATGAGCTCAGAATTTAGCCCTGAGGCAGTGGCATACCAGGTTAGATTTTAAACCCTGGTTTGCTGTTATCCGGGTAACCTCTTGCATGAATTCATTATTTTTGCAAAAGTACAGACACTGAAGCAAAGGTTCCCCTGCAAGGGCAAAAGCAGATTTACTACTAATGGAAATGGACTACTAATTCTATGTTCACCCTCATAAAACTCCTGCAGTGCAGCAGGGAACAGAAATTAAAGAAACATTTGGAAGGTCAGCAGCACAGGAATACTGTGTAAAGAACAAAGACTGTGGATTTCAAAGGGTGAACTGCAGAAATGTAAAATGGGATCCAGTCTCTACTCATCTAATATAACTTTCAATGTGTGATGTTGTTGCATATGGAGGAAAAGGTCCCCTGCCAAGCAGAGCAAAAATAATCCATTAGAGTGTATGAAAATATCCCTACTGGCAAAAGATGCCAGTTTTTTAGTGATTAAATTTAGTTTTCTAGACTTGCAGTGAAAAAAATAAAGGAAAGAAAAATTATGAACTTCCTTGACCTTAAATCTCCTTTGCTTGGCTGTACTGAACAAGCCACATGTAGCTTGGAATCATTCCCTGCACAGAGATGGTGGCAGACAGATTTGAGCACTATATTTTAACTCTTTAAAGAGTTAAACATTTGGAAAGCAAAACATACAAACAAACAAAACCCTGCAATTCCCCCCTGCTGCCCCATAGGCTTCAATATCATACATTAAATTTTCCTCATTCTGCACTGATGATTCAAAGTGATGCAAGAAAGACATTCCTCCAGTTGTTATTATGTCCATATTGTAGTCACAGTGAATGTACTGTCTTCAACAGATTTAAACAAGGATGCATTGAGGTAGGACAAGTACGCTGGTTTTGTACCCAAGCGAGCTAGTTTAAAGCTAATTCAAGTTTGTACATGTATGAACATTTTTGTTGATGCATTTTGTATTCCTGTTTTGTGGTCATGTCTTCCCATTAAAAAATTTAACTTAATATTTCACATCATCATTTAAGTTAGAGTAGGGAAATAACTTTTATCTATAAGCATTTTTAATCAACTTTTTTTTTTTTTTTTTTTTTTAATAATCAACAGAGAAAGACACTAATGCACCACTGCAATGTGAAAGAATGTTGAATTGGAATAGGTAAATAAATAAATTGCAACAGATGTTTTATAATAAACGCTTAGGAAATTTTAATCAAAATGCCACTTTCAATGGCAGTTATTCAATTGTATATGCTTTTCTGTACACTTTAACAATATCCCTTTAACTGATTCTAACCATTTGCCTGTCAGAAAAGGAGAAAGCTCATAGGTGCTAGAGACAAAATACTGCTCAATGCATTGGAGACTTTACACGAGAAATCACTAAAAAACTTCCTCCTGTTTTTCCCTCCTTTAACAAACAGAAAATTTATCATGTTTTCTGTAAAAAGATAATGAGCATCTTCCAAAACCATACACAGGACCAGTTCTCTATGACACAAAAATATTTAGCTATTACTTGAAAAAAAAAAACCCACACCTTATTTTGGGAAACTCTTGTAAAAGCAATACATACATCTCAGATATATGTTATTGAGCAGGTAGGATTAATTTTGTGTACTGGCAAAACTTAACTTCTGGCATAGCACTGGTCAGTGCTGTGGGGTTGCAGTGCTGGAGCGGATACTTTGCAAAACTCCCTGTGGAATCCTGGTTAAGACAAAAGGTTCTAGCTAAGGGCACCTATTTTTTTTTTTTCTTTTTGTTTTGTTTTGCTTTATGTTTTTTTTTTTTGTTTTGTTTTACAGACTTGGAAACTGCTGCAGATGGAGCAGCAGTACAATCATAGAATGTGTGATAGACTCAAGGACACTGTAACAGTATTTGCTAAGCTATGTCAGTCAAATTCTACTTATAATTTTAAAATTTCTCTCTGTATATATATATGTATAAATAAATGTATACATTCTTTAAGAAAGTATCGCCACTGACTTGTGATGTTCTTGATCCACAAATTGTTGAAGATTGGGACAGTGTTTGGGGATATATCACTAAAAGCTTGTTCTGCTTTCAGACTACTCTGTATGTATGTAATTTGAAAACTGCCAGACACAAAATAATGCATTTGGCTGATCCTTTACCTGGTCTGGACTGGCTTTTCTTAAAGGGCAGTAGCACTTAGGTACTCATAATATGAAACATGGACTTTGATACAGGGAAAAGAAGGGTCATGGTAAGCTGCCAGTGCTCATTCCCACAAGCTCTCATCTGCTTGTATGTTCTTTCTAAAAGTTTTACAGCTTTGACTCCCCTACAGGCATTGTGTAAACTATCTTCAGTGACAGTCACTTGGAGAAATTCCAGCAAAGCATGTTTCCATCAGGTTTATTAAAAGAAAACATTTCACAGGAAAATTATTAGTTATCATTAAGCTTCTTGAAGTACTTCTGCATTGAACTCCTAGCAGTTTCTTTTAAATCTTCCACTTACCGTCCAGGTTCTTTTCATGTTTTTAAGTAGTAACCTTTGATGTCAGTTTCACAGGGAAAAAAAAATAAATAAAAAATTAAGGTCTCATCCCTCCTTCTCTCTCCAGTCTTTCTATAGAGCACCTGCATCAAAAGTGTCCTCATAGTTGAGACCAATTAATTAATTAATTAATTAAATGAATAGTATTCCCGTTTCTTTCTACTTTTACAGCCTATTGACTGAACTGTTTCTTGGCTTTAGCCCACATGTTCTCTAACTCATAACTACCACTTTTACCTGCTGGGCAGCTGAACTCCACCACTACCTCCCTCTCACTCCGCTTCCTCAAAGAAAATAAGGGCAGAAAATACCCTGGAAAGGGCTCAAGGGTTGAGGTAAGGACAGGGAGGTCATTCAACAATTATCATCATGGGTGAAACAGGCTCAGCATAGGGAGATTAATGTAATTTATTGCCTATCACTAGCGGACTGGAACAGTGAAAAGCTAAAAGCAAACTAAAAACACCTTCCACCCACCTTCCCACCCAGCAGCGCGTCCCTTTTGGAGCAGCTGGAGCTGACTCCTCTCTGACATGGGGCAGTGCTGGGCTCTGCTCATGGAGGCCGCCCCTGCAGCCCCTCTGCTACCAAAACCTTGACACATAAATGCAAGACAATGACCTTACTCAAATATGACAGATTTAGAGAAAGCGTGGCATAACTGTAGGCATGAAGATCCTGAGGAATGAGATAACAATATAGATTTAATAAGGAAGGAGAAACTGAATGGAAGGCTGCCAAAAATCTAGGATGAAATAGAAGGTCTGCGTAAGAAAGATGCCATGGGCATTGCAGTTTCTACAAGGAGGAGGACCTTGCAATATTTTTTTAATTGTTGCTGTAGAAAATGCTTATGGTTGTCTTGGATAAATTATTTTACTTTCTACAGCAATTTCTGGCATTAACAAAATAGCACAGAGCAGCAAACCACCTTTGAAAATAGTAGGAATTTTATTTTAAGAATGAAGGCTAGACTACATGCTGAAAAATCATCCACTACATGTGCAATATTGGAAATTCCTATGTCCTTTGTAACCCTTGAGACAAAGTGAACTATGTCTACATACCATAAAAAATTATTTCCTTCCATTTGAAAGTACATGTTGATCATATCTTATATCTTTTGGTCCTGATCTTTGTCTTAAGAAGATATTTTAAGAGGAGACCAGTACTCATGTCTCATATCTTCACTGTCATTAATTCCTTGCTTTCCTGTCACTTGCAACTAGGCAGCAAGGTGTTTTGTTTGTTTGCTTGCTTGGTTTTGGGCTTAAAAAATTACATTTCCCTTTAACTCTTTGTGTGCATATGTGTGTGTACTTTGTGTCTCTTACAGCAAGTAAGGAACATTTCTTCTGCACAATAGTAGGAAGAATTGACTAATTGACTGAATTGAATCTAGTAGTCTCATAGTTTTAATTCACTTCTTCCCCCTCTAAAGGGGAACTATGCAAAACTGAAGAAAAATATTTTCTCTGTATTGAAAGGAGCTAATCAAAAATATAAAATAAAATCAGAGTTTATTGACAGTATGATGCTTTCTGAATCAGTTTGTAGTCAAAATCAAGATTATTATTTCTTATTTATTTTCAGATGATATGGAGAAAGAGTTATATGTTTGCACAGACACATATATGTGTGCATGTTTTTAAAAAATGATAACCCTAGTGTTTCCTATCTTTTGTTAATGTTAGCAAGAGCAACTGTGTTTGCCTACTTTTAAAGATATTGTTCTGGCCCCAAAACTAACTAACTAACTAACAGAAAATGCGATGAAATTGCTATATCCTACTATGGAAGGTTTTTTATTTATATATCATAGAATCATAGAATCATAGAATATCCTGAGTTGGAAGGGACCCTTAAGGATCATCAAGTCCAACTCTTGACACCGCACAGGTCTACCCAAGTTCAGACCATGTGACTAAGTGCACAGTCCAATCTCTTCTGAAATTCAGACAGGCTCGGTGCAGTGACCACTTCCCTGTGGAGCCTGTTCCAGTGTGCAACCACCCTCTCTGTGAAGAACCCCCTCCTGATGTCAAGCCTAAATTTCCCCTGCCTCAGCTTAACCCCGTTCCCACGGGTCCTGTCGCTGGTGTTAATGGAGAAAAGGTCTCCTGCCTCTTGACACCCCCTTACGAGGAAGTTGTAGACTGTGATGAGGTCTCCCCTCAGCCTCCTCTTCTCCAGGCTGAACAGGCCCAGTGACCTCAGCCGTTCCTCGTACGTCTTCCCCTCCAGGCCTTTCACCATCTTTGTAGCCCTCCTCTGGACACTCTCCAATAGTTTCATGTCCTTCTTGTGCTGTGGTGCCCAGAACTGCACACAGTACTCGAGGTGAGGCCGCACCAGCGCAGAGTAGAGCAGGACAATCACCTCCCTCGACCTACTAGCGATGCCGTGCTTGATGCACCCCAGGACACGGTTGGCCCTCCTGGCTGCCAGGGCACACTGCTGGCTCATATTCAACTTGCTGTCTACCACGACCCCCAGATCCCTCTCTTCTAGGCTGCTCTCCAGCGTCTCATTGCCCAGCCTGTACGTCCAGCCAGGGTTTCCCCGTCCCAGGGAAAAATACATACATACATACATACATACATATATATATATATGTGTGTGTGTGTGTGTGTGTGTGTGTGTGTATATATATATATATATATATATGTATGTATATATATATGTGACTTTCCAGCACAAGACATAGTTATTTCTTACAAATGAATTACCAAGATGATGATGATAGTGAAATGGTGATGATAATAAAATAATGGTGATAGTAAAAGATGACAAATGTTACAAATGTGGAAAGATGGAAAAAGGAGACCATGATTTTGCCAGCCCTGTTAGTTCTCTTGAAGATAGTTTGAATAGCTGTCAGAAACTCAAGCTCATCTTTCTTTGCGTTATAACTGTAGACAACAGGTTGTCCTTATAAATCTTTAATATATCAGCTTGTTAATGACTTTTTGTGCTGTTAACATGTTACATACCTTTTTTTTTTTTTCTTTTTTTTTTTTTTTTTTCCTATTAGCAGAACATTTTCAATTAATTTTTTTCCCTTGGACAATTATGTCAACATTCAGACCTGCAATACCCATTGTTAATCAATTAACTAGATCCCCATGCAGAAATCTGAAATTCACCTACCTACAATATATTTGCCCAGAATGTTAAACCTTCCAGTTTAACTTGCTTTTCTCAACTTTCCCACATATTAAACTTCTTTCCTAATCTATATTTTCTTGAAAAGCTTTTGAGAAATAGGTCCATACAATCAATACTGGAAATTTAGATATGCATAACTTGCTCTATGAGTGCTCCTTGAATCTGACTGCCCACAAGGAGGACATGGTCCTATTAAAGTGAGTCCAGCGGAGGGCCATGAATTTGACCAGAAGGCTGGAACACCTCTCCTGTGAAGACAGGCTGAGGTTGTTCAGCCTGGAGAAGAGAAGGCTCCAGGAAGACCTCACAGTGGCCTGCGACTACCTAAAAGGGGCTGCAGGAAAGCTGGGAAGGCACTCTGTGTCCCTGTGAGCAATGAGTCTGAAAATTCACTTATGATTACAAATACAGAAAGTGTACTTTTCTTTGTGAACCTTGTGTAAATGTCTGCCTAGACGCTGGGAATTAATACATGATGATATTTAATTTATGACCTGTAATCTGTTTTGTTTTCATTTGGTTTATTTTTTTTTATTTATTTTTTGTGTGTGTGTGTGTAGTCTGGAAGTCAAGTCAAAACCAAACACTGGCTCCAATCTCCTCATCCTATTCCAACACTTTCTCAAAAGTTCTCAGAAGAGAGAAAGTTCAAACTTTCAACCAAATCTAAATTTAACTGCCTGAGTTCATTTCTAATACGTGCAAAATTGAATGATATGTGAATATTTTTAGAGTAACCTCAATTATATCTGCAATGAAATCAGTGAAAGTCCAGGCAGGATTTTTTTCCTTTTACATTTGCAATTTAACTTTGACATATATTTCTGGCAATATGTGATTAATCTGCTCAGCATACAAATATTAGACTGACTTCTTTTTATTAAAAAAATAAAATAAAATCAGTATTAATAGAAATTTTACCAGAAGTACACCCAAATCATTTAACATTATTTAATCCTCTTCCAGTTAATTTCCAGATGCCTTTTAGTCCCAAACCCAGGTACTTTTAAGTTAGTATATATGAATTGTGAGACTGTCAATGCAACAATTGCAGAATTAAAGTAAATCAGACAAATGAGAGGTGTTCGTGATCATGTTCCACTCATTACTTCTTGCTGACATCACTGTGAGCCATACAAACCCGAACTCAAGTGATTTAATACTTACATGGAAACAATGAAAAGCACAGTGGGAAGCTTTGTGATCTTGGCTATAATTTTAGGAATCAGTGAGACTGTTTCAAATCACAAGCAAGATAAAATAGAGAAAATGCTATGAGATGCTGCACCTGCCAACTCTCCATGAAGGGGTGGGGAGCCAGATAATTTTCTGCTGTCCTGTGCTACACCTTCTCCTTTCTGCTTAATTTCCCCAAGATCAGAGTAGCTCTTTCTCTTCTCACTTTGGTTCCTGCCATTTTTTAACCTGACTTTTCTGTGGAGTCATTTTTTCTTGGGGTGTGAATGCTGCTGCCAGCATATCATTTAAAAATGCAGTGTGTTTTGTATTTTTTAAAATTGCTGTGTAGCCACATTGTCAGTCATAAACCTTGTTATATATAGTTCCTTCAGCATAGCCACATGTTGTAAAGCTTTGATTGACAAGAAAGTTTATTCTAAATGGATCTGATGTGTCATCAGTGTAAAATGAGCCTTTTGAATGACATCTTAACGGAAAAAATATTACACCAATCACACAGAATGGGAGCAATAGTGCTTGTTATTACTGCAAGACTACATTAGGTCAGATACCCCCAGAACAAGTGCCTTTGATATGTGCATGTTTTCCAATATCAGCTCATTCTGGCCATGCAGGTGTCTCTCCAGCTCTCTGGTTGGTCACTGAATAGAGTAAATGTGTTTTTGCTGATTCTTTTCTTTTTGAGACAGTTTTGTCACAAGCAATAGGCAAGAGTTTTAACACAGAATGGTGGCTTGGGTGAGGCACATTTCTAGTTTAGTTTATATCTATTGAAAAAAAAAAAAAAAAAAAAAAACTTCGAATATTCTCTTTAATAACTTGAAATTTTAATAAGGACCTAAGGAACAGTTGCAGAGTGACTGAACTTATATTTAAATTAGGGCTTTGAGAGCTTGGAGATTCTAACTTGGTGAACTCTAATTAAATCCCACAAGGCCATCAGGTCTGCCTCCCTAGCTCTTGATGGTGAAAGGGAGGTCTTCAAAAAGCATCCCCTGACAGTATACAAGTGGGAGGAAAAAAATCCTTCAACCCTTCACGATAGCATTTTATAAAGCAAGAATTCCTGAAGGAGTACCAGAAAAGAGGAACAATAGTTAGAGCATGAAACCGTGAAAAGCTGAGAAATATGTTTTGAGTATTAGTGTAGCAGTCCTCCTGAAATTCACTTTTGTAAGGTTTTTAAGAGACCAGTGTTTGTACAAATTGTAGTGGACCAGAGACTTTAGAAGGTGCCATAGTGTGTGTTTATATTATTGCCGCTGCATTCTTTTTGGCTTAACTACAATGTAATATTGGCTGAAGGATTGAAATTCTGCTGCACTTGGTAAAATATAATCAACTTGTTGGGTAATTACTAGTACATAAATAAGTTGTAGTATGTGTGTTTCAGAACATGAAGTACGGATGGTTGACTAGATGACTTCTTGAAGTTCCTTCCAGCCCAACTTTTTATGATAACTAGAGGTTTATTGGAGCTATGAAGATCTAAATATTTTATTTTATATATATATATAGTACTGAAAACGTTTTGTATCTGAAAACTTAAATAGCAGCTGAAAAAAATAAGCTTCCTTCTTCAGAAAAATATGTGTATATTAACACAATAGAAACAGGTGATGTAAGTCTATTTCCTATTTTACTTCATTTTTCTTTCTTTTTCTAGAATTGGCATGGTAATGTCAGAATGATTTTTAGTTTGCCTAACATGAAAATATATTAAAAGATAACCTTTTCCCTTCAAATATAAAACAAAGATGAGCATTTAAAATGACCAAATCAAGCAAATGAAACCAAGCCAAACCAAAACAGAAACACTGACTCTCTATTTGGAAAATTCACTATTCTTTCCATAGAATATAACTTTTCATGAAATATGACAAACTTCCACTGAAATAACATAATCGTACATGTCCATTCCAATAAAGCAGTTTTATGTATGGCCATAGCAGTTGAAATACAGGTGAAACACAGGTGAAATGCTTTCCTGTTCTTAAGAAAATACTCCAGAATTGATATGAAAATCATGATGTAGTTGGCGATCTGTTGGCTATCAAGTAGTTGGAAATCTGTAAAAGTTGTCCTTGGATGTTATTTACCATTTTTCTTTCAAAGAGATCCTACAACATATTTTGCCTTCCTTGCTGTATTCATATAAACCTTTTATCTTGATAGTGTCAGTGGTAACTTTCACCCCACCTTAACAAATCCCATTCTTTTTCTGAGCATTTTCTTCTAAAAGCACTAAATAAATTCACCATTAAATTATTTCTATTCTTGCATCTATGAAAGCATATTATTAAACTGAATATGTGCATCTTTTCCCTGGGGAAGGTTTCAGAGTATGTATTTTTTTAATAGAATTGATCTAATCAGAAGACACATACAATTGATCTCACTGAAATCTATTTTTATGTATATTTTGAGTATTAGTGTAGCAGTCCTCCTGAAATTCAGTTTTGTAAGGTTTTTAAGAGACCAGTGTTTGAGGCATGAGGCATTACAGACATATCAACCTCATCCTAGAATTAATTCCTTTCAATAAGATGATATGAATTGTTTACAGTTATTTCACTGCAATTTTGTGTGCTGATAACTAATTATAAGTCTATAGTTCCTTACATAAAGAATACCACTGATAACAGAGAAAAAAAATCTTACTTTGAAAAGGAGAGTTACGACTGTTAAAATCAGATGTAATATCTATAACATGAGTTATTCTGTAATTAATATAGTAAATATAGTTTTTTATTTATTGCTATGTAAAGACATTGTTAAGTCCAATGACATTGTAAAGTCCATATGTAAAGATATATGTAAAGTCCAATTCTAGGTAAACAAATGTAACTTAAAAATTGTAACAAATGTTGATTAATTTTTTAACTTTTTTTTTTGAGTTTGTGTAACTTTCTGAGTGGCTTGTCATGACACACCTGAAATACCAGAATATAGCAAAGTAAATAAACCAACCAGTACAAAAAATAAATTAATATAAAAGAGAATTTGTCAGAATATGGTATTAGTTAAAACAGCATGACTCCAGAGTGTCAAATTAAGTTTTTGGAGTTGCATCAGGACAACTGATCAGGTGCACACTGAGAAAGGGTTTCATTTTGTTATTGTTAGTGGACAAGGCTCATTTTCTTTCAATAACCCATACATCCTTGTTGCAGTTCAGGTCTGGTACATTTTAGGGAACTTATTCATTTGTATAACCTCACATACATAATGTACAGCTATAAGTATTTATATTTTATGGAAGAAGATGTGTTCCTCCATCTTGAACAAGATATATGGGAAAATACTCAAAAGCTTTATATTGTACCTTTGTAGCTCCTGTCAAGTGTATGCATCAAAAGAAGATTAAAGTGCAGTATGTGTCTTTTAGCTTACTTAAAAATCTAGACAGAATCATCCTTGATGTTTTTCTTAATACACCTATGACCTGAAAGAGATATTGAACTATTATACACCACCTTTGTTCTTGAGTACAAGATGCAAAAGTATTGTGTTTTTTTTTTTCCTTTTGAACTTTTTTTTTTTTTTTTTTTTTTTTTTTTAATGAAAGTGTTGCAAAGGCTTTCATGGTTTTGTTCTGAAGTGGCAGTACCCATTCCTTGGATATAAAAGTAACAGGTATGAAATATGAAGGCACCTTTAAGTTGTTCTCTGATCAAAGCTCTGCACATTGATCAAGTGCATTAGGAGAAAAGATCCATTTTTAGGAATGTTAATATGTTTAGCTTGAACTAACTCTGATCTAAGGCTTGTGAATTACAAACTGGGTAAACTGTTTTTATAGAACTATTAGTTCCTTTGGTTCCTCTGTTGGTGGAAAGTATAAAGAATAACTCAAAACTATAGACTGCTTGTCATACTTCAGTACAAGGAAGGCATACTATTTTTATTAAGGTTACAAATTCTACCTTCCCTATTGTAATTATTTTTTTCAAGTAGTGATTAAAAAAGTAATCAAATAATCCCTGTATAGCTTATTGGCATAGACAATAAATAAATAAATAAATACAAATAAAAAAAAAACATTTATTTGTTTCAACACAGAGTGCTTATTAACTGGCTTTTCCTTGGTGAGATAGTACTATATGGGCTTTCTTCTGCCCTGAATGCCTGTTGCTATTGATTAAGTCCTAAACAGCTTAAGACCTCCCTGTCTAAGACCGCTTCTCTAACTTTATGATGTTACTGAGCTGAGATCAGGAGCTGCACTAACACTGGAATCCCCTTATTTGAAGGAAGAATTCCTGTGTGATAGGGCATTCCTTGTGTGGGGACACATTTGGAAAGGGCTGTCCATGTTTGATCAGAGGTGGTATGATGCATGGCTGTCTTTTAGGGCACACAGTGTGAATGCTTGTAGGAAGGGGTGAGGGAAACAAAGATGAGGCTTGGTTATGGTGAGTTGCTGGATCTCTCTTGTGCTGAGGTTTGCCACCAGTATGATCTCATTTGTTTTGGTTAATTTGATCATTCATTTTTGTACCTCATATAAGTGTCACTTGGTGGAAGCTGCTTTAGAATATATTACAGGTTTATCAAATAACAGTCAGACTTTAATAGATATCACTAAATACTGTAGAATTTATTTGTTTATTTATTTTTCTAGTGAGTAATATTAAACACCTGTGGGAAATGTTTTGGAAGATTTGATGACATCATTTCAGAATCATCATTGTCTTGTGTTTTCTTTTTGTCTTGTATTTTCAGGTCTTTTAAATAAAGACCGTAATGGATTGACACCTCTTTCCATCTCAATAGATCGAAGGTTCTTTACAGGATGAGCAAGTCTGACTGGAAACGTCATGGAGATCTGCTGTTCTCGAAATGCTGTGTCTAGCATTATGAAATATTTCTTTGATTATGATTTTGCCTGTTGGAAACTGGTGGTTCTGTCTCAACTGCTAGTTTAAATGAATTTTAATTGTCCACATCAAAACATTCCAGTGAAAATACGAACTGGGAAGGGTGATATCATTCTGCTGAGTATGTTTGTTCCAGAAAATCTCCAGATTGCTTACCATGTGTACTGGGTTTACACAACAAAGTTGGGGTATCAGAGGGACTGCAGGGGCAGCTTCTGTGAGCAGAGCCCAGCAGCTGTCTCATGTCAGAGAGGTGCCAGCTCCAGCTGCTCCAGAAAGAATCCACTGCTGCCCAGAGCTGGGCTGTGAGTGACTCTGGGAGAGAGGAGTGTGAAGCAGCCCTGCAGCCCCCAGGTGAGTGCAGCAGGAGGGCAGGAGGTGCTGCAGGCAGGCAGCAGCAGTTCCCCTGCGGGCTGTGCAGGGAGAGGCCCCTGGTGGAGCAGGCTGTCCCCCTGCAGCCCATGGGTCCCACATGGAGCAGATCTCCACGCTGCAGCCCCCCCATGGGTGGAGGAGCCCCCGGTGGAGCAGGTGGATGTGGCCTGCAGGAGGCTGCGGCCCATGGAGAGCCCCCGCAGGAGCAGGGGATCTGGGGGGAGCTGCCACCCACCCGCGGGGGACCCGTGCTGAGCAGTTTGCTCCTGAGGGATGGATGGACCCCGTGGGACGGAGCCGTGTGGGAGCAGTTCCTGAAGAGCTGCTGCCTGTGGGCAGCCCCCGCAGGCTTAGTTCGGGAAGGACGGCATCCCGTGGGAGGGTCTCCACGGGGAGCAGGGGCAGAGAGGGACCATAAGGAAGTGGCGAAGAAGAGTCAGGGACTGACTGCAGCCCCCAGTCCCTGTTCCCCTGCACTGCTCAGGGGGAGGACAGAGGAAGTGGGTGGGTGGAAGGTGTTTTTAGTTTGCTTTTAGCTTTTCATTGTTATGGTCCACAAGTGATAGGCACTAAATTACATTAATCTCCCTACACTTACGCTGTTTTGCCTGTGATGACAGTTTGTGAGTGATCTCCCTGTCCTTATCTCAACCCTTGAGTCCTTTCCATTGTATTTTCTTATCTTTTTTACTTTGAGAAGGAGGAGTGAGAGACAGGTTGTGGTGGAATTTAGCAGCCCATCAGAGTAAAACCTTGTTTAAAACCTTCCACCAGTGTGGAAGCATGTGTGCAGAAAAAAAAAATACATTTCAGAAAAACTTGTATTTTCATTCCTCCTTCTATAACGTCCATTTCAAGGTATGAGTGCCATCTTCCTACGTCTATTGTTTAAGGGTATTAGGTAGTCACATTCAATTTTACAAAAAGAAGCAATTTCGGAACTGAGAAAAGCCTTTCAGCAGAACATGTTCATTCATTTAAGTCTCCCTGCAGGTTTTGGACATCTGACTATGTGTAGAGCTCTGTAATTGTGGCTTAGGAGCCAGTGTGACCACTTTCACTCTAACTCACTCTTTGGCACTGCAGGGGAAAGAGCTGATCTCTTTGGAGAAGAGTTTGAAATACCTGTTCCAACAGAAAAGCAGCCCAGATGCATTGGATTTGCTCAGATTTGAACATAATTGTAATATTTTTACCTGACCCCCAGAAGTATTGGATCACCTTGATAAAATTCATCATAGTCAGATTTACAGACTATTTCCTGCATGTTCCCTTATTAGCCACAGCTATTTTCTTCAGCTTGGCAGAATATATGTTAATTTAACCCACTCATAATGAGACACACATAAGAACTTGTCACTCAAATTGTAGGTCTGCAGAGGATTCTCCCTTCAGAGAACTTTGGTTGCAAAGGAAAATTCTCTTTGTGGCTGATAATAGTGATTCTTTTTAGCAGTAATGGATTGGGAAGGGGTAAAAACATGGTATTCAGGATATCCCAATGCACTGCCATACAAATTAAATGTAACAGAAATGCTTGGGTTTTGGATGCATTTAAATAGGTAGTACCAAGGACGTGAGCACACCAGTGTGTCTTAAAGCTCAAAGCAGTTTAAGAGTGGAAGAATCCTAAATAATGAGATTTCATAGAAAATTCTTGTTCGTGCCTGCACCACATCATGACTTTCATTTCCCACTAATTCATCCACACATTTGGTTAAGTAACTAAAAATGTATTCTGAATATTTTTATAACAATATTTTTCTGTTTAAAAGAAAAGACACTGCCAGACACCACCATCTGTTGTGTAGACCTACAGAATATGCATCTGATGTCTGTGAGTTGCTGTCTTTTATATCCTCTTATATAATTAGAGATTTCAGCCCTTAGTGATGCCTCCTTCTCCACCTAAAGAAGGCCAAGTGTAAGTTTACCCAAAGTATATTAATCACTTTCCTGCTACTCACTGATAAGAGCAGTGCTCTGTACGGTTAAAAGCTATTAAACGTGTCTATTCGGAGGATGTTTAAAATCCTCTGCTGAGCACTTGGCTAAAATCCAAAATTATTACCATAATACCTTCTGAAATGAGACAGAAAACATAATGTATTACAATTGGTAAGTGCATCATTTGTACTGTAGATTTAGTTTATTTTGGAAATATATTTAAATGTTTTATTTGTCTTTTACACACCCCAGATTAAAATTTTAGTATACTTTTGGCTAACAATATTATATGAATCAAAAGAAATATGTATAATGCAAAAATGTGTTATAGTTATATCAACTGAACATTACATTTGAAAAGGTTTAGAAGCTGCTCTAGTGATCCAGTGTAATTATGGCTCTGTAAATGTACTACAATAATTGGACACAATCTAATGAAAAAGTATTTCTATATTTTCAGAAGTGACCATGGGTTTCTACTATTCCAGACCCTTCTTCCGTGGTCCTTTCCCACTGCTTCTCCTATTGGGTTCCTTGAACTGGAATTGCAATCACAAGCAATAGGAGCATGTGTGTCATAAATGGGTTAATTTTAATGTTATGTTGCCTTTAAATATTATTGAAATTATTCATTCATAATTTTGACAAAAAGCTTCTTTTTTTCTCTACAAAGAAAAATATTTTTTTTTCTCACAAGTGCAATATATCTGTTAAAGATACATTCCAGCTGACTTTTAAAAATTGAAATTTATTTCCACCTTATTAATATGCAAAATATCTTTGGTGGAAATCACTACATATAAATATATATGTATAATTCCTATTAAAAATGGCATTTTCAATTATTTGCAACTGTAGTTGTCTAGTTTCAAATACTTCAGACTACCAAAGCAAGAGATCAAGTTACTGAGTCTGCTGTATTCAGCTGGATGCCTTAGCTGCTGTGCTGGAGCTATGGGCTCTTCTCCTTTGGACTTGTGACTGCTGCTCTCCACATGCATAGTAGTCCAGACTCAACAGGAAGTGCCTACAATGGTTTTGCTCAGAATACCTCAAACTCAGTCAGTTAGAAGTGCTCCATGACACGCGATGGGATTTCAAGATATACTATGCTACAAACACTGTAGGTTGCAGCTTTCCTGCTTCTGAGAGGGTGTCCCTGCATCTACATTCGATGATACGTGTGCTGGTAAATCCTGTCTAGAAGTGTAGAACTTCCTACATCTAATACCAATTCTACAACTACAGCAAGATTACAACAAGCATCTGAATATTTATTCTTGGAAAGGCTTTCTCCTGCTGTTGCTTTCAGACTTAAATGCCTGCATTTCCAGTGAGGTTGCTTCTGTGTACAGGCTGAATCTTAAACACAGATTAAATGACTTTTTTTTTTTTTTTTTTTTGGTCCAGAATGGATGTACAAATCATAGATAACTCCTCAGCTGGCTTTCATTTGAGAGATCACAGTTCAAATTACTTACTGAGATTATTTTCCTAATGCCGTCTGAGTGGGGACAACATAGGTGATCTGAATCTCACCAAAATTTAAGTGTTTTTCTCTACAAGAAGGCAAAAAAAAAGAGATTTATTTTAACCACAGTACTTTTTGCATACTTGTCATTATAATAGTTACCATTATTGATACACTTGTCTTGGATTACAAGTGATTCAAGAACATATGTATTTGTTCAGAGAGTTTTTGCTCAATTAATAAAAATAACATGAACATATTTGCAATTTTTTTTAAAGCTCATTTTTATTAAAATCTTATTTTTGGCCCAAATATAGTTGGACAGCACCCTTTAAAATAATCTTATGTCATGGAAATTTCTGGAATCAAACTGAAATGCTTAATTGCCTTTGAGATTATAGTTTCTGAACTTCAAAGGATTGAACTTATGATGTTCCTTTACTTAAAGAACTCTTTCTTTTGCACAGGTCTAAAATTCCTTCTGAGATTATGTTTGAAAACCCTAAATGTAGTTGGTGAAAGAAGATATTTGTAAAATACACCATCAGTATTGATTCTAGCTAAAAAGTCATATTTTATTTCCCTGCTGGTTACATTGTGACCTTTGTTAAGCTGTCATATAAATTACATTTGTCTTTATAATACCACCGCTAACCACAATGCAGATTTTGTCGTTGGATAATTGTATTATATATTGGTCTACATCTGAATTAACTCTCAGCTTGGGACAGATAAAACTTGTAATATCCAAGTTTGGTTAAATTCTGATTCTTCATTTCAAAGTTCTGACTATGTAGAAGCAAACCAGCTATTTCTGAATGAACATGGAATATCCTTCTGGTATTTTAAGTGGCTTACTTTGGTCTGCCTTCTGACTTACATGTAATAGATCTTTTGATTAAGATTGACACCTATAGCGAAAAAGACTTAAATTGAGTGCTCAAGTGGTGATTATTGTTAACTTATCTTCTAGGAAGATCGTCTTCTACTCAAGGGTTACAGAAATAAGAAATTGCACAATGGCCAGATGTCACATTAGCATATGCAAATCCATCCTACTCACGCAAAGCTATTCACCGTAAGTGTGACTAGCTACAGCAGACTTGCTAAGACTGTCAAAAACAACCACTGTTGATGGTGTTGGAACAAGAGTAAATGGTTAAAGGGAAAACAGAACCACAAGAAATCCCAGGTCTATAATGATGAAGTACGCTACTCAAGAAAAAATTGATCTGTAGCTTCAGGGTGCTGATCCCATGAACTGTGTTGTTTATAAGTGCCAATACAGTAGATGATACAAGTTGGAAAGGTGACAGAACAGTTTGGTTGCATGACCTGGTTTTAACTGGCAGCTTGTTGCAGCTGCTATATCACTGTCTTCTGTGTAGCACTTCAAGTCATCGCCTCTTATGCTTCCTGTGCAATTGGAAGTGGTTTGCTGATGATAACACTGACATCGGTCTCGCGCCCCTGCCCTATATCTCCCAATTTTTTTGCAGCTTACAGTGTGTTGGGACAAAGATGCAACTCAGTCTAACAATTTCTAACAGTGTTCTCTCTGGCCACTCTGCTGAAGTTGGTCAAGCTGTACAAGCTTACTCCAACCACTTCTTGCAACTTTGTTCTTCAGAAAACAAAAACCTCACTCCGTTCATTACTTGTCTATCATTTTCCAGCCTCTCTTATGAGAGGGGTGTCAGGCAGTCACTGCAGTCTGTATTTTAGATGTTTACAATTAGATGGGGAAACTAAAATTTCACAGCCAAATAATTAAATACCTTGTTAATGAATTCTGTTAGTCATATTACACTGAATCATATTAAAGTGCTTAACCATGTGCTTGAAGGAAAGAAATATTTAAAGTGAATTCTGGAAATATTCTGAATACTAATTAATTTGTTCAGAAATCCTACTTTGTGTTAGTTTGATGATATTAAGAAGTAATGCTTATGTTACATCTTATCCTATTTGTCAATTAAGGGGAAATTTATGAAGTGGTACTCCATAGACTCTGCTGAACATATTATATAGATATTATGGCTGTGAACTGCATCTTTGGGTCTTCAGACACATCTATTTGAGTATGCCAAAGCTGTCTAACACACCTTTCACCACAGGTTTTGACCAGGTTTCTGCAGTTGCCCTCTCTTTGACACTGGAACCCTCCTGTAATTGGGGAAACCCCATCGTTAATGACAGCACCTGTGGAGAAAGACAAAGCAGCTGTTTTGAGGGTCTGTAGATAATGTTTCAGAAATAAGAATATTCATATGCAATCCCTCAGGTGCTTTCAGCATGACATTTCCTTTTTTTTTTTTTTTTTTTTGCTAAACTTCTGTCAAAATTGTATGCTCTAAGTTATTAGAGCATCATATTATTGTCTTTCAATTGGAGACTAACCCTTTCTTCCTTCCTCCCCTCTCCACAATAATAGGGGTACAATAACAATATAAATAAGAACTGGGATGGCTATTTTATTTCTTCTCTGTCTCTCTTTTCATTTATGGTGATTTTGCAAACAAGACTTGAAAATAATGTGCAACAGTTCTGATCTTGTAAAAAGATAAACATGGCAAAAACATAGGGATTGAGTCCTTCAGGCAGTACACAGGCAGATAGTGAGTTTCTGCTTTGGTACATGTGAATCAAGGTGTTCTAAGAAATAGATTTCATATTGGGTTAAAGGAGATAGTATTTAAAAAGAAGCTGAAACAAAGGTAATGCATACTTACTATTGTCAGACTATTACACCTGATCTTTTCAAAATGTCAGTAATGATATTTTCTTATGATAAAGTGCTGTACTGACCTGAGGAGTCTTTGGATCTTTGCCTTTTATACCTTAGGGTAACTTTTCACACATCATAGATTTCTGAGAAGACAAAAAAGTAGAAAAAATACTGAAAGGGTCCGTTTTCTTTGTCCAACTGAAAGGACACTATCCTGTGCTCTGTTCTTTTTGTCCAAAGTTTGACCAAAACACTTGAACGTTTATTTATATTAATTTTATAACAAGATAAATAGACAAGACACAGCTCTTTTGCAGCACTCACAGGCAGATAAATAACAAAGATTCACATAAATGCTCCAACACAATGTCATGGTTTTGGCTGGGACAGAGTTAATTTTCTTCATAGAGGCTCATATGGTCTGTGTTTTGGATTTTTTTTATGAAAATAGTGGTAATAACATTGTCACTTTCCAGTTGTTACTGAGCAGTGCTCACACAGAGCCAAAGACTTTTCTACTTCTCATGCTCCCCTGCCACCAAGTAGGATGCAGCTATACAATGAGCTGGGGGAGACACAGCCAGGACAGCTGACCCAAACTGACCAAGGGGATGTCCCATAGCATGTGGCGTCATGCTGAGCAATAAAAGGTGGGATAAAGAAGGAGTAAGGAGGGACATTCAGAGTGAAGGTGTTTGTCTTCCCCAGAAACCATTATGTGTGGGGAGCCCTGCATTTCTGGAAATGTCTGAACACCTGCCTCCAATGAGAAGGAGTGAATGAGACCCTTGTTTTGCTCTGCTTGTGCACATGGCTTTAGCTTTACCAGGTAACCTGTCTTTATCTCACCCCATGAGTTCTTCTGCACATTAACCTTCCTGATTCTCTCCCCCATCCAACCAGAGGAGAGTGAGCAATTGTCTGGGTGATGCTGAGTTGCCTGCTGGGGAAAAAAACACAATACCCAGGAAACAGCAAATGTCTATAGGAAAGGTTAGAACTGAATCAGTTAGGATACCAAACCTTTTCAGCTCCACCAAGCCATTTTTTAGCTCCTGTACAGTTTCTTTGTGGCAATGATTTGCTTTTGGCCTCAGCAACCGTGTTTTTATTTTTATTTTTATTTTTATTATTAATATTATTATTATTAATCAGTTTGTATAATTATACCTTCTTGAAAATTAATCTGTTATGAAATTGCTCTGTTGTCTGATCAGGTATCAAGATGAGGATTTTTAGGGTAAGGCTAAATATAGCTGTGAAATAGACATCCAGTAATTTTTGTTATGTGGCTGCTACTGAAGAGGAATAGTATCTCACAACAGGATGTTTAGAGGATGTTTTCTAATACCTGTGACAGAACCTTTAATTTTTATACTTTATCAGAGTCAATGCAAACAAGGCTTTTTATGTAAATGAACTTTGTATGAAATTGATAGTGTTGATAGCTAGAGGAGGTTTTGTGGTCATGCTTAAGGTTACGTGGCCATTTCTTACAAGGGTGAATCACAGGGTGAATTGTTATGAACTGGCAGAGAAACTGAAATGTCAAGGTGGTATGAAGCTGTAATAGTATTCATCATTCTAAATCATATTTAACATATTTAACAGTAACTTATCTTTAAATTTAGATCCAGGAATCGCAAATCAGGAAATTATAAGAAAAATTTCATCCCATTAGATAGTGACTTAAATTAAGAGATGCATGCTCTCCGTTATTATAAATATATAAATTATAAAATATATAAATTATAAAATATAGAACCAATTGAAATAATATTAGTATTTAAATATTTTCCAGACTATCTTAGGGCAAGTGCAGAAGTGTATGAAGGACTTTTGCAGAGAAACTTTTCGAGTTGTCACTTTGGTATTATTTATGGATTAGTAATTCATTTCCTTTTATGGTTTGACTGAAATCTTTCACCTTCCTTTAAATTTTTATTTTTTTTATTCCCCTCCCTCCCCCGCCCAATGTTCATTATAAACTATTGGAAGTAACACCAAGTGAACTGGGTTCTACTTGTGGCTTTATATAGTTATGTCCAAAACTCAATGTTACCTTTCCTCAGCTACCATCTTATCCTAAAAGCAATGGAGTTTTGTCCAGGTAAACTTGCAGGATGCCTAAGCAGAGGCTTGTCTGCACCCACATGCAGGACTAGATGGGCATTCAGCTTCTTTCTTACACGTATAAAGTTGAACTATATCTACATCATTGTCAGGTCCTTGATTTGAGAGGCATTCAAAGAATACAGCTTTTAGATAAGTCATTACACAAAAATGGATGAGACGTTAACCTCCTTCTTTCTCCTTCTTTCATTTTTACCCCAAAGCATCAAGATGCTCCTGTCTGAGCTGATTTGAGTCACAGCCCTTCAGAAGAGCCACTAAATGAGAGATTAAAAAGATAGAAAACAAGAACAGTTCTTGCCATGCCAGTGCCTTTAGCACAAAGCTCTGGATACCAAACTAAAGGATAAATCAACATAAGAGACTTATAGAATCAGAATCATAGAATATTATGAGTTGCAAGGACCCACAAGGATCACTGAATCCAACACCTGGCTCCACACAGGACAATCCAAAAATCAAACCACATCTGCAAGAGTGTTGTCCAAATGCTTGAGCTCCAGCAGGCTCAGTGCTGTGATCATGTTCCTGGGCAGCCTGTCCCTGGGCAGCCTGTCCCAGCGCCCAACCACCTGTGGGTGCAGAACCTCTCCTTAACCCCCAACCTGACCCTCCCCTGTCCCAGCTCCATGCTGTCCCCTCAGGTCCTGTCGCTGTCCCCAGAGAGCAGAGCTCAGCGCATGCCCCTCTGCTCCCTTCGTGAGGGAGCTGCAGGCCGCCATGAGGCCTGCCCTCAGCCTGCTCTGCTCAGGGCTGAACAAACCCACGGACCTAATAGTTTCTGTGATAACTTAATGTCCTTTTTACACTGTGGTGCTCAAAACTGCACACAGTGCTCAAGGTGAGGCTGCACCAGTCAGAAGAAAGCGGGACAATCCCTTCCCTTGACTGGCCAGCAGAGCTGTGCCTGATGCACCCCAGAACATCGTTGGCTGTCCTGGCTGCTAGGGCACATTGTTGGCTCACATTCACTTTTTGCAGACTAAAACCCCCAGGTTCCTTTCTGCACAGCTGCTCTCCAGCCTCCTGTTCATACATAAAGCCAGGATTGCCCCATTCCAGGTGCAGAATCTGGCAGTTGCTCTTGAGCTTTTTATTTTTGGTGATTGCCAGCCCTTTAAGATCTCTCTGCAAGGCCTCTTCACCCTCATGAAGTCAACAGTTTCTCCCAGTTTAATATCATTTCTGTGCTTACTCAGGAGTTTGGAAAGAAGAGATACCTATTTGCACAGCCCTTCTTTATGCCCTGTAACTGGTGACTCAGAGAGTCTTCAGAGAGGAGAATACAAAGAAAACGTTCCATTATACAATGACCTGTGCATAGCTGCTGTGCACTAGGTAGTCTGATCATTAAGGAATAGATAAAGATGATGTAGGGTGGAACAGTCTGTCTGCATTCTACCTGCCAAGATTCCATGTATGTGTTTCTTGGTGGTGAATTTGAAATTGTTTTTAACTTGCTAGTTCATTCCTACCTGGATGCCATTGTTTTAACACCCTTCAATTTTGCCCATACAGCTACTTTCAGGTCACAGTGTGCTCTTGAACCCCTGCAACAATAATAACTGGCTTACAATATTTTTGCACAGGTTTGTTGGCATCCTAGAGACTCCTGAGTTGTGGTAATGCGCAAGTGAATTCCATGCAAGTGTTTGCTATTTTATAGCTCAGGAGCTATGTGTCAATGCTCTCAGTACATTCTTCAGCATAAAGTATTTGTGTAGAAGTAGTTATATGAAAGTTATGTCTCTAAACTCTTAAGAAATTTCAATGCTAAATGTTGTTTTCTTGCTTTCCTGGAAATAACCTGGGTTGACAAACACAGCTTTAAAATTTCTCAGTAGTTCAAACCTGAAGAACCTAAGAACAGAGAGTTTGGTTTCACAGAAACAGTTACAGTCTGTAGAATTACATGAATGTTCCTAGTTAAATTAGGACATTAGGCTCTTTCATAAACCTAGAATAAAATAAAATAAAATAAAATAAAATAAAATAAAATAAAATAAAATAAAATAAAATAAAATAAAATAAATGCATATACTCTTATTTATCTTCTAAATATTTTAAAGAAAAAAAGATTATAGATAGCTGAACAGTATTGGCAGTTAATGATATTAAATGTCTTGAACAGTTTCTGTGGTAATGTAATTGGTAACTTGAAGCAGGTCAATGACAGTTGTGTCTGCTCAAAACAGGTATGTAGTAGCTATAGCAAATCATAGGCCAGCTTCCCTGCACACAATTATTTGACATTACTCTATGTGTCAATACAAAAGCTTCTCACAGGTGTTATAGTTGTTCCTCTAAACATTGTTTTATTCCTTTCTACCTGATTGCCTGTTTAGGCTGAGTCAGTAGCTTAATAAGGTGAAGTTGGCAATTTTGTTGTGGCAGACGGTCAAAACTCATATTCATTTTGCATTAAAAAGAACCTGGTAAAATATTTCTGTGGAAATTGTAAAATTCCTGTGAATTATTTAGGCAGGACTTTCCTGTTCTTTCCTCCATATACATACTTGTTTTCTGACAGGTGTAGCTCTGACAGAACACATATTTACAGCACTACAGAAAATATACAACTATTTTTGCAGTTATATGATTAGGGACTATGGTAGGAGTATGAACTCTTACTGATGCATTTTAATGAAGAATTCAGAATATGTGTGTTGCAACATTTGAATAGATTTTGGGCAGTGTCAAATGATAGCTATCTCTAATGTTGTCAATAATAAAGGCAATTTGGATTCCATTTCAATTAAACAGAAATTGAGACATGTCCTTGGCTTGTGCTTTAAGTTCACTTTGAGTGGTCTGAAAAATTCAGTGGTACTAAATTTTTTCTTTCTTTAAAATCATAAAAATTCTTTAAAATTATAAAATTCAGCACAAAATGCAAGGGTTTGATTAACATACCCAGTAAAGCAGGTACAGCAATGGTGGTTTCCATGAAAGGACTACTTATAAATGCTTGTTTTTCCATCATGTAACTATCTGTAGTGCTTCAGAAAAAATGTGTGAAAATGCATTTGGTATTGCAAAAAAACATTACTGCAACATTAACTCTGATATTCATAAGCTCTCATAGAAATCTTTCTCGCTTTTTTTGTGTATTGATTTAGTCTTTCATTAGAGGAGACTTTGTTCTGTTGAACAAAGGTGCTTTGCTGTGTGAAATGAAGTGATTAAGGAATGTTCTTTAATCAACTGAGATGCACAAAAAAAGATCATCATTATCCATAAGGAGGATGTTACTTCACAACATTTATGACAAGCTTTCTGATGTCCAGTAGGAAACACACCTTAGATATGTGCTGCTGTTATAGTTGCATTTAGTGGATTATGCTTTTTTTTTTTTTTTTTTTGGCTTTTTTTTTTTTTGTAAAGTAAGCAAGTTTTTAATTCACTACATATGTCATTTAAGAATACATTTCCTACAAGCAATAAAACGCTTAAAATGTTACAAATTGGTAGAATCTGCTTAGGTTCAGCAACATTTTTAGGACGATAAATAAGTAAAATCAGTTATATAGAGATAAAACAAGTAAACACTTTTTATTTATTTATTTTTCCTAAACTATTCCAATCAGGCATGAAGATAGGAGTAACACAAATTATTCATGTGCAATTTTTATTTACCTACATTGCTACCTGGTAGAAGCAATTTCCTCTCCCTTTAGCAATTCTCTTTGAATTTAGAAGCTTTCAAAGACTATACTTAAAATATATATATATATATATATATATATATATGTATATATATATATGTTGCATATGGAACTTAAGGAATGCCAGTGGGCAAATATTTTGTAAGCATATGTATCTCCTCCAAATACTGTATGGTGCTGCTAGTAGAAAATGAAGAACATTCTTGCACTCCAGACTAAAATGGATCCAGATGTGCAGCCAAATTCCATTGCAGACCTGCTATCTGCAGTGCTCACTTCCTTTATGGTGCTTGGCTTTTCATGAATTGTTTACAAATACAGGTTATGCAACTGCACGTGCAAACTTGGTTTTTTGTGGAATAGCTTTTAAAGCTTTTAAAACTGCTGCTTTGTTGGTATTACATGCACATATGTAGTTTTTGTGATATTTGCTACCTAAGGGACCAGACTCTGACACCTTCTGCAAGTTGAAACATGAGAACTATTTGCAGTGTGAGGTGCTAATTGCTTATTTTGTTAACTTCGCTGGAAATATGGGTGACAGAATCAGAATAAAGGTTCCAATTCAGGAAAAAAATGCATATATTTCATTTTAAATGTGTGTTAAATCTTTTTCACTTTAATTAGAATATCTATGCACTGAAAATAAAGTCCACGTTTAAGTTGATTGTGGGAATTGTGTCCTACACAACTATTCCTCCATTTATTTTGCAAGTCCCATCCATTGTTATTGTTCTATAATTGCTCTTTGATACTCTACTAGCCACTCCATATTTAAAAAATGTCTCTCTTCTGGAAAATAATATAACTGAGTTTTGAGATTTATTTTTTTTTTGGTTTATAAAAATACCATATATTATAACTTAAAAAGTAGATCAATTACATTTCTCTTATCTCACAATCTACTGAAGGAATCTATAGATGTCAATATAGCAATATCTGCATTCTAAAATTTAAAGATTGCTTCCTTTCATTTTTATTTATTTATTGTTTTTTTCACCAATGGGATTTTGCACAAAATTGTGTTTCCTGTTGTGCTCAGGGCTGTGGCTGATTTCTTTGTCTCTCCTTCTTGTAAGTTGAGCTGCCCATAACAAACAATCGAGTGATAGCAATGACATGACATTGCCTGCATTTTCTGTGCACTTGGCAGAGTTTTTTTCATTTTGCATGTTATTGGCAGTTCTGTGAAATAGCACAACAGAGCCCTTTGTTATGCTCTCAGCTGAGCTGTTTATATGTAGTGACTCTGCTAAGTGCTGCTTCCTCTGCTGGTGTTCTTCCATGAAGCAGTCTGCCCCCAAATGAGGGAATTATTGATACTGCTCAGCCCCGGGTGTGTTGCAGTTGAAGGTGTTACAAAGCTCACATTACATGTTATTTTCAGTCAAAATAAAAGATATGGCCCATGATTTTCTGAATAATGGAGACATAATTTTATTTTCTTATCAGTGGAAAGTAGAGCCTCCCAGGGAATTCCTGAGGAAGCTTGGATGCTTTGCGGTTATCCTGAAGGGAGAGGTATGAGCTGTGCATTTGAATCATGCCTTGTAGAAGCCCATTATTAAACCTGTCCACCACTGGCCAACCAGGGCTTTCTCAAATCATTAATATTTTCAGCCTCTGTGCTGCTAAGTAGGGTAGAGTGTTTGTGTATGGTTCATTAGAACCGAGTAAATCTGCTCCAGCTCATTCTACTGCAGTTTTAGGGATCCTTTTCTGTCTTCAGATGTTTCCATATGCTTTATGATACTGCTGTATCTTAGCAGCCTACCAAGATATATGCTTGAGAATCAATAATAAAATAAAATAAAATAAAATAAAATAAAATAAAATAAAATAAAATAAAATAAAATAAAATAAAATAAAATAAAATATAAAATAAAATAAACAGCCAAAATGAGAAAGTTAATGATTGCATACAATTCTCCTGCTTCCGATCACTTAAGAACACATGAAGATCACAATTTTCCTGTGTATTGTTGCTATTCACAGCATTGCTGTCCTACATCTGACACAAATCTCTCAATGAAACATCATGTAGATGTGCTGTGGCGCTGTGGGGGACAGGCCTTATTTTTGTTACTAGTTTTAGATATCCACAATATTTTGGTTGCTCCAGGCTGCCTCAAAAATAAGGAAACGAACATCTGTTTGTTAGTGAGGCTGAATACAGTTGCTTACGCATCTCAAGCTTTCTGCATGTCTTTATCAGAAATTAACCTAAACCAAGGAATAAAATAAATAAATAACTAAAAAGTGAAAATATTGTATCAAATGACTGATTGATGTCCTATTTCTTCAGACTCCACATTGCAACAGATCTTGCTGCTTCAGAAAGTCTCAAGCATGCCCCCAAACCAGGCAAGATGACAGAAAGTTGTGAGTTTGAATGTAGTTTTCTGGTAAGTACTGAGTGGAATTAGAAAGAATTTGAACCCAGGCAGATGTGATGCAAGTGACATGCTGGCACTTAAAAGCTGGTCGTATGAATTGCTTTAGCTAGACCTATCTGAAGATATCTTAACACACACAAGAGTTCCTAGGTGCTGGGGAAGTTATTCTTGAATGAAGTCAGAATATTCTATATTTGATATAGCAGAAGGGCATTTGAGGTAATAGTTAAGAAAAAAAAAAAAAAGATAAAAATCTTTCTAGACAAACTGAAAGTCAATTTAACTTTATATTCAACAGCATGTGTTTTTCTAGCACATTCCCCTTCTAGATTGACCTTTTCCCTTCTGTTAATTTTTTGCTGCCAGGCATATACATTTTAATAACGTATTTCCATTTGTTGACTATAAGGTACTAAATAAGTACAAAAGACCTAATATATTTGTAGACTAATTATGCTTTCCCTATTTCATGTTCAGATGATAATTTTATTAGAATAATTTTGTTTGCCAGTAAAATTTATTCAAAGTACCTGTCCTTGGCATTTAGAAATGGACCTTATGTTATCATAAAACAGGATAAAATTCTATTGCTGTGGCTGAGCAGGCAATAACTGTGTGTATTCTAGATTGCAGAAAAAAACAACAAAGGATATTTTACATAGCGAGGCATTGCGCAACAGGTGATCATATTCATTCATCAAAAGTTTACTGTAAGCATTAACCGGTGGAAGACAAGAACCTGTGGAGCAGACAAAGATTAATTATACCTGTGCTCGTACAGTAATGTTTGTGTTCCAAACAAATTATATTTGCTTCTGTTTAAACGATGCATAAATCTGATACGTGCAGATGAACGTGTGTTCAGGATGAGTGAGCACACTTGTTTGAATGTCATATTTATCCCTGTATTTTGTCAGAAAATTAACTTCTCTGGAGTTTGCGCTTGAGCTGAGCATATGGTTGTTGATCTCTGGAGATGACAGCCTATCTGAGCAATAGCTCCTTATGGCTCGAGCTCTCCTCTGCTGGCAGATGCTTTGGGCTTTTCTACAATTAAGTGGAGATCATCGCTGTTTTCTTTGAGCACTGCTGTGCCTTGTACTCTGAAGTGTTTTGTTAATCACTGTCTGCCTTCGACAGAAGCTGCCAAAGCTCTCATTAAGTTTGAATTTTGAGATGTCATGCTCGAATGATGGAATTTCATCCCTTTTCTGCATGAATGGAATTGGCTATGGAAAGGTGCCAACAAAAAAATCATGACACTGAAGTATATTTGCTTTGCGTTTCACTGCTGAAACAAAAGAGAGGGAGGAGGGGAAAAGAAAAACTTTCTTGCTGTTAGCCTTAGATCCAGAGTGAAGACTGGTTGTGTGATTTTCTGGCCTCACCTTATCATCTGCAGGGCTTATGTTGCTGCTTTCTATGAACAATCTGTCACTGTCTTGTTCACACTGTGAACCTTAAACCACCTTCACAAAATCTGATGAATGCCACTTACTGTGGTGCTGCAAGTGTAGTTAAAGATGCTCAGTGAGAATAAAGAAATAAATAAATTAATTTTAAAAAAATCAACATTTAGTTTGAGGCAGGAGTTCCCGTGATGACATTATGATGAACTATAATAGCAGCACAAACTAATCTTACTTTTGCCCTTCAAGAAGAATTTCTTGCACATGTGCAAGCAGAAAACAAAATGCATCTGTTGGCTGTTTAATGATTTGCAGCGGGAAACTAAACGTTATGGGAAATATGGTATGAAAAGCCATTGGCCGTTTCTCTTGGTGGATCTAATTGTTTCAGCTGTATTAATAAAAGTAAGCTTGGAAGATAAAGTTAGACTAATGAGCTGCAGGGCCTAATTGTTTCTGTCGTATTCTGTATAGCAGATTATGAAGGTAAAATGCACAAACTATGATCAAAGAAAAAAGCTCCCCACCATTACATTAGTGTTTTCTGATGTATGAACAGTAAATTTTATAAATATGTCATTCATTTGATGAATTGAAACTTGTATTTTCTTTCTTTGGTCCTGTTGTTGCTTTATATGAAACTCTGAAGATAATGATACCTACTAGTTGTGGAGAACGAAAGGATTCCCAGTAGTTAATGGTACACTTAAGAAACAGAGCCAAACTACCAGGAACAAAAGACAAGATTATCTACGTTCTGAAAAGACAGATCTTAACAGAGTGCAATGTCTCGGTATCTGTTTATTTCTGCCTGTATAAAATGCAAAGATCCAATCACAGATTCACATAGGTTGCTAACTACTTTAAAATATATATTCATATACTGTACAAAATAATTTATCTTGTAAAAACCAAAACAAAAACAAAAACAAATTCACCTGTGTACATAACTTAGACAGATAACAATACATTTTGCATTTTATGTCAGACTCTGAGTGCAAAAGAAAACATCTTTCCACTTGAGTTTGACATTTTAGAGGTTTTATTGCTTTTATAGAATATGCATAGAAAACACATTTAATTTCTATTCTGTAATATTTTTCCTGGATACATACCTACATCTTATTCTTGGTTCTTCTCTCATACCTACTAATTTAGCAAAAGTAGCTGGTACCTAACATATATGAATCACAGAATGGTTCAGGCTAGCAGGGCCCTCTGGAAATCATGTAGTACAAACCCTTTGCTCAAACCAGGCAGGTTGCCCAGGATTATGTCTAGTTGGGTTTTGATTACCTCCACGGTTGGGCATCCTAGAAACTCTTTGGGCAACTTGGCGCAATGTTATTAACAGTCTTTCAGTAAAAAAAAAAAAAAAAATTAATAATTATTATTATTGATAATAATTAAGTATAAGTATAAGTATAAGTATAAGTATAAGTATAAGTATAAGTATAAGTATAAGTATAAGTATAAGTATAAGTATAAGTATAAGTATAAGTATAAGTATAAGTATAAGTATATTTACATTCAGGTGAAATTTCCTGTGTTTCAATTTGTGCCTGTTGCTTCTTGTACTGGCACTGAGCACCATCAAGTATCTGGCTCTGTTGTCTCTATGCCACCAGGTATTTGTGTACACTAATAAGATCCTTATCCAGGCTGAACATTTCCAGCTCTCTCAACCTCTCCTCATAGGAGAGGTGCTCGAATCCATTCATCATCTTCATGTCTGGTTTCTGGATTCTCTCTAGTACTCTTGTATAATCTTACTTCTATTACTACTTGTGTACTCTTACTCTCTTACTTCTCCATGTCTCTCTTGTACTGGAAAGCCCAGAAGTGAACAGAGTACTACAGGTATATCTCACCAGTGCTAAGCAGAGAGGAAAGATCACCTCCCTTGATCTACTGGGCCTAATGCAGCCTAGGAGGCTGTTGTCTTTTTCTGGTAACATTGCTCTGACACAATCAACTTGATGTCCAGCAAGATCCCCAAGTTATTCTCTGCCAAGCTGCTTTCCATCTACTTGTCTCCCAGCCTGTAAGAGTGTCTGGGGTTATTCCTCCCCATGTGCAGGACTTTCACATTTTGCTTTGTGAAAATCCATGAACTGGACTTTGTACTACTGATCACAGCACTCTGAGCTCATCAGTTCAGCCAACTCATTGTCCATTTATCTAGTCCACACTTACTTCATCAGTTTGTTTACGAAAATGATATAAAAGACAGTTGGCAGCCTAGTTAAAAGTCAAGATAGGCAACATCTCTGTTCTTTATTCATCTTCTGAGCCAGCCATTTCTGTAGAAGTCTATCAGGTTGGTCAATCATAACTTCTCCTTCATAAACTAGTAAGAAATTCTTCCAAGCACCTTCACTTACTTAATACTTTTGGAAACAACCTACAGAAGGTTTAGCTACAACACCTTTGCAGGTATCAGCCTTTAGTTCTGATCCTCCTGCTCGCCTTTCTTGAACATATAGGTGATGTTTGTTGTCTTTCTTAGGTAGGAAGAAATGTACCCCAGTCGACATGACTCCTCAGAGATGATTGGATGGCCTGGCAAATACATTGGCCAGCTTCCTCAGTGCTAGTAGGGGCAAAAAATGAATGTAACAGCTTTTGGGAATATATGAAGAAAATGAAGAAAAATTGCAATACATTTAAGATGTCACATGGGTGCCCATATTGACTTACAGAATATAGTTAAGATGCTAGGCATGATTGCTTTGCTTTTGGAGAAAATAGGTTTTATATTACTGTAAAGTTGTAATGAAGATTGTCCTTTTGTTAATTTCATTTGTGCCTCAGAATATTTTGGGAGAAAGAATGTGAGGTTATGGGTAGTTTTCCCAGCACTATTCTTCCTGGAGAAGGCTGGTCAGATTTCTGCCTCACAGGAATGATTAGTTGGTTGCAGTTACAAGGACTCTAGGATAAGCTTTATATATATAAGTCTTGTCTGATTCTGGGCCTACAGTTAAGTCTTTCTATAAATGATTATGTTTGTTTGGATGCTCTAAGTTGATATTTCCCTAACTGTGTACTTTCTTGCTCTGTGGAGAATTGCTTACTTGTTTTTATGTTAGTGTTTGTAAAAGTAATTTCTGCATATTTATGTTCTGTGAGTATATGGTAACTCTTAAATCATAGAATCATAGAGCATCTTGGGTTGGAAAGGATCATCTAGTTCCAACTCCAAGCTCCAAGCAGGGATGCCACCTACTAGATTCCCCTTTGCCCTGTCATTATCTGATTGAGCAAAAATTTGCTCTCCATTTTTCTTTACAAGTCCCCTTTAAGTATTGAAAAGCTGCAATGAGGTCACCCTGGAGCCTTCTCTTCTCCAGGCTGAACATCCTCAGCTCTCTCAGCATTCCTTCATAGGAGAGGTCCTCCAGCCCTCTGATCATCTTCATGGCCCTCCTCTGGATCCGTAACAGCCCTACATCCTTCTTGTGCTGGGGGCCCTAGACCTGTGCACAGGGCTCCAGGTGGGGCCTCACAAGAGCAGAGCAAAGGGGCACATTCCCCTTTCCCACCCTGCTAGCCACTCCTCTATTAATTCAGGCCAGGATATGGTTGGTTTTCTGGGTTGCAAGCACACACTGCTGGCTCATGTCGAGCTTTTCATCCACCAGAACCCCCAAGTCCTTCTCTGCAGGGCTGTTCTCAGTGATTTCTTCTCCCAGTCTGGACTACTGTCTGAGATTGCCCTGATCCAGGTGCAGCATCTTGTCCTTGGACTTGTTGAGCCTCATTAGGTTCCTGTGGGCCCACTTCTCAAGCTTGTCCAGGTCCCTTTAGATGGCTTCCCTTCCTCCTGCTGTATTGACTGCACCACTCAGCTTGGTGTCACTTGTGAGCTTGATCACACTGTACATATCATTGGTTAAGGTATTATACAGTACCAGTCCGAAGACAGACCCCTGAGAGAAACCATTCACCACTGCCCTCCACCTGGATATGGAGCCATTGACCATCACTCTCTGCGTGTGGCCTTCAAGCCAACACCTTATCCACTGAACGACCCATCCTTCAAATCCATATCTTTCCAATTTGGAGACCAGGGTGTCATGTGGGACCATGTCAAAGTCCTTACAGAAGTCCAAGTAGATGACATTGATCAGTCTTCCCTTGTCAATTGATGCAGTCACTCCATCCTAGATGGCCACCAGGTTGGTCAGGCACAATTTACCCTTGGTGAAGCCTTGGTATCACCTCTTTGTCTTGCATGAGCCTCAACATTGCTTCCAGGAGGATCCGTTGCATAATCTTCCCAGACAGAAAAGTGAGGCTCACTGCTCTGGAGTTCCCCGGGTTCTCATTTCTACCCTTTTTAGCAATGGGAGTGATGTTTCCTTTTGTTCCAGTCATCAGAAACTTGACTGCTAGGGTTTTTTATATATGGTGGAGAGGGGCTTGTCAACCCCATCAGACAGTTCCCTCAGGACCCTGAAAATCCATCTTATCAGTGTTTTTACCCATGTGGTTTTAAAAGTAAGTGAAAAATGGAACTTGATGAAGTTTTACTCTTCTCAGCTTTAAATTGTTTTAGAGTCGATGTCTTAAATAGGCACTTTTTGGAAAATTGAGCAGTTCTGACTCTTACAAAATCTGTAATCAACTCAATGCAGTACTACTCCTCAGTAAATTTGTGTGTGCATGTGTATGTGTGTGTAAGGGCAGAATTAAAAATTTAGGATTAAGAATTAATTTTATTTTTTACGAACCAAAAAAAAATGTCATGGTAGTTTTGTGGCTACGTCTGTTGCAGCTGTGACAATATAAATTTCAGGTATTGCAGAAATCTTGCAAGAAGTGTTTCTGAATGGCTGTGTAGTAGTGATGTGCCTTAATGTGTCTTGAGCAAAAAGAATGCAGTTGTTCAGTTAATTGATGTTATTAAAGTTGTATATGTAAAAGTAACTATCCTAAGGGCATTGAATTTGTCCAGCTGGTTTAGTGAAAATCTCTGTTTACAGAGATATATGAAAGTTGGATTTGGCCCCTGTGAAGTAAAACAAATCCTCAACATGTCTAAGTAGCTCTTGCTCCAAGGAAGCGTAGGCTTTGCTTCTGTTTTTATAATTAAAATCTTTACTAAAACCAAACAAATAAAACAAATATATCTGTATTCAAACCTCTGTGTCATAGAAGAGAGGTGTGTAACTGCATACGCACAGAGAAATGATAACATCTATCATTTTGAAGTGTTCTTGGTTGGTGGTTGATTAACATCTTCTGCACAACAATCTAGTCCATGGTAGATGAAAAAGGCCTCTGCCTATGTGTCAGTTAGGTCTCTTTACCCTTGAGAGAATTTTCATGGGTACTTACACCATGTTGAAGTGAATTTACTCATTTCTTTCATTCTTGGATTAGAACTCATTGATGTACATTGTGTTGTGAGTACTTTCCAATTAGCGCTACATAGCCAATAGGTCGCTGTGGAAAAAGATCTTTCAAAGTGAAACAGATTGTTTGAAAATTTTAGAAGTTCTATACAGAAATATCTTATGAGACAAGAGAAAATCATACAGGGAGAAGTCGAAAATGTAACTGATTTCAAAAATTTTCTTATTTACACTAATATATAAGAACATAAATGAGTACCATGGAACAGTGTAGTACTGCAGCACATCATGTGAACCACAATAACTGCTCTTGAAACTATATAGTAGAAGAAATTATAATTATGGTGGGGTTAAAAAAGCTTGTAAATAGGTGGTTATCTTGGAATAACTCGAGGCTGAAAGTATCCCATGGCTACTTGTTTGTGTGAACATTTACATAATCTAGTTTCTCTGCACAGCCCTGAAAATCTTTTTAAGGGAATATTACTTTGAAACCTGAAATTCTCCGTTTCTTGAGAAGTCTGCCTTCTAGAAATGATTCTGCTAGCTACACATTGCTGAGGAAAGTTGTCAGAACCAGCATGCAAAGTACTGTGTGGCTGTCCATTATTACATGATGAGTATTGCAGAATCACAGAATTGGTGGGGTTGAAAGGGACCTCTGAAGATCCAACCCCCTGCCCAGCAGGATCACCTAGAGCACCTTGTGCAGGATGGCATTTAGGCGGGTTTTGAATATCTCCAGAGAACGTTTCTCAGAAGATAATCCATTTGGGAAATAAATAACTTCTTGGAATAATAATAAAAAAAAAAAAAAAAAAAAAAAAAAGTTTGGTGTTGTAGATAAACTAAGATGTTCTTGGACATTGTTAAACAGTACAGAAGTTTGATGGATGAAAGTCATTATAGGAAGAAATATAACCATTTAACAATGCATACTCTGTCCTTTAAAATACTGTCCTCTTTTCTAGTCACTTGTGTGTATCTCAGATATGCGGTATTTTGTCTGCTTCCTAAAATTTTTATTTAAGTTTCTTGAGCATCTTCCATGGCAGCTAAATTGTCCGTATGGAGATCTAATTTTTATGTCAGATGCAAAAATGCCTGTGAGGAAGTTCTAGACATGAAAGTCAGTACCATCCAGTAAATACAGTCTGATTAGAGGTTTTCAGTAAATACAATTACAAAGAATCATGTGATTCACATAAATCAATTTTGCTTTATTGCTTTTAGTATAAGCTTCAGTAATTTTACCTGTAGGAGATCTGCTCTATTGCCTTGTGGATTTTGGTTATATCGTGCAATGTATCTTCATAAAATAAAGATCTGTATTTGTGCTCATGACACACACTCCTGCATGCATATGTGCTATAGTACTTAGAGAAAGTGTGTTCTCAAAAGTGCCAGATCAGCACTATGGAATGCAGAAGCCAGGCTCAGTGTGAATAGACAAAAACACGTACACATGCAAGGTGACAGGTCTGACACGATCTTTTGAAATCTGATGCTTTCAGGGTGAATAAAATGGAAACAATTTTCCTCCATTTATTAGCACTATGTGGGAGAAGGAACAAAAACCCAAATATAAAATGCTGATCCAAACATGAGAAGGGGCTTGCAGCAGTTTTTGCCACGTGGCATACGTGTCTTTGAAGTGAGAGGCAGGATGTCACACACTTTTCTTTGAACTGAGGATGCTGCAGAAGGAAGCAGTGACATGGCACAGCTTGGTGGCTTTCCACCGCTGAAGCTGCAGGTATGTGACATGCCTTGTTTTCCACCAAGGTGTCACACAGCTCTGCACATTCCCACTGTCTTTGTTTCTGGAGCGCAGCCTCTGACAACAAGCAAAATTGATAAGCAGATCCAGCCCTGGAATAATATATGTAATATGTGACATTAGAGTGTCCAAATTCATGTTGCAGTCTTTCACGTTATGAGATAGGACATTTTACCTCGAGCAGGGAAATGCATTTTATTTATTTGTTCCAGGTGTTTCTGTGCCATCTGTCCTTATCATACATGTCAAGAGATATGTCCTTTGCAAAATATGGTTCTTGTTTTGAGGGAAGAGACATAACTTCAAGCAACAAAATAACCAGGAAGCTTATTTAAGCTTAACACAAGTATTTTCCTGTTGAATATGTGTTGATATTGGTGCCAGAATACTCATTCTTTATTGTTACTATTTAGTAAAGCCCTATTACATGCACTTGCTATCCCTTTAGATAGTTTTCATTTAGATATGTCCATTCAATTGTAGAAGCAAAATTATAAAGGTAGTTTGGTCCTCAACAAAGAGAGGAAAACCCTTTGCCTTTGGAAGAAGTAAAGGATTTTTAACAGGGAAAAATATGTTTTAAGTGAAAAAAAGACTTAAGATTTTAATGGAATTTATGATACTTATTTGGGGATTGTGTGATTACCTTAACATAACGGTGTTTTGTCTGATTTGTACTGTACAGTGATTAATACAGAGACAAGTATCAGCTGGATATAATATATAGCTTACAGGGAAAAAAAAATGTATTAATAATGGCTAGAGACAGCTAATTCACTATTTAACACAATAACCTCTAAATTTATTTGTTTATTTATTTATTATGTCAGTTAAAATTTAGACCGTAACAAATAGTTGCATATGTGTCTTAGGACAAAATGAGGACATAGTGTTCTTAAACTAAATGTACATAAAATTTACTCCTAAATAAACTTCCCTGCTGAGGTAAAAACGCTACTTTCTTTTAAATTATTTATCTGTGAAGAATGCCTACCCTCCTTTCTGCTTAGTTTGTATTGCAAATCCTAAATACTGTCTTCTAATAATTTTTCTGTCACCTTTCCAATTATTTCTGTTTACTTTAACAGAAGTCACAAAGAATATTAATATGCTTTTGAAACTGGTAAAATATGCATGCTGATGAAAAGTAGGTATGTTTTAAAGCACCTATAAGTCTTTGAACTCTATTTGGGAAGTATGGAAATAAAAGATGCAGTATGCATTTGTTTCTAGTGGGTGGAATAAGAGCAAGGTGTGTTGTTTGTTATTTGCATGAGGAAGTTTGCACTCCAGCCATTTAAGTGCAGCAGTGCAGAGCTGATCCTGTGTGCTGGTGGAGACCTTGATCATCTGTTGGAAACAGGTGCTTTGCCTGGCTGAGAGCCAAAGCCATATCTTGCTCCTCCAACCAAATGGGCTCCGTTTTCAAAGAGAAACATGCTCTAAATAAACTCCTTTTGGGTCCTAGAAGTATTTTAACAGCCATGCTTTACTTTGTGCTGATCAGCGTGATTTGTTGAACACTTCTGCTGTTTAGAGAATGTCCTTCCTCTTTCCCACCCAGCCAAGCATTTACCACCCTTCAATGCATTTGTGTTGTGCTTAAAGGCTGTGTGGTCAGCTGGAGCAGGAGACTATCTGTCTGCAAATTAGTAATTTTCCATGTATTTTCATTTACACATTTTCTTGGTTTGGGACTGTCACAGCCTTAAAGTGGAAAAGAATGTGGGGAGGAATGACAGAACCACAAATACCACATTAAATAGAAACTGATTTATTATATTCTTTATTGAATATATAAGGTGGGAGTAATCAAATAAAATTAGCAAGTAGCACTGAGGAAAAAAAAAGGAAGAAAAAAAGAAAAAAGCAAGAGAAAGAGAAAGAGAAAGAGAAAGAGAAAGCATTTTCAGTACAACATATGAATAAAAATAGATATTTTTTTTCCAAAGCATAACATGGAAATGTAGATTTTTTTAAAGCAACTACACAAATTAATGGAAGCTATTTTCATTGAGAGCTGTTAAGCACAATGACAAAGAGAAGTTCTGTCTCAGGTATTCCCTGCCTGCAACTGCCATGTGAGTTCACAAAGGGAATTACTTTTGTGTGCTTGCCTTACTCTTTCCCTAGGTACCTACTTTTGGCCACCGTGAGAGCCTGGATACTGGTCCAGATGGACCTTCTTAGCCTGACACAGGGCAGCCATTCTCATGTACTTAACAACTGTAGAGTTTTTTCACACTGCTTTGCCAATATATTTCAACCTCTGAGCTAGAAAGGCCAGAAGGTCGTTTTGTCCCACTGACGGTTCAGTGCTTGCCTTCCATGCTGGGAATTGCTGATACGGGCATCAAGTCAAGCCACTTGTGATGGTAATTTTATGCTGTGAGCTTTTTCCATTCAGAGTTAAATTGACACTGTAATCTCAGTGTATTTTAAAGACTATTAGATAATAACATAACTTTAGGAAAAACAAACAAATAAACAACAACAACAAAAAAAACAGTTTAACATTTGTACTCAGATTGGCAAAAAGAAAAAAAAAAGAAAGAAAGGAGGAAAATGAGCAAAAAACTGCAAAAAGCTTGGATGTATATACATATTGCCTTTCTTTCAAAGTGTTTCCAAAGGTTCTGCTAGTCTATTGCATTGTCTTTCATAGCAGTGTGCTCCATGAAATAATACAACTGATCACCAAGCAAACAAGCATTAAGCATTTAAACATATCAAAAATTTAAGACCAAATTAGGATTTTGGGTGGAGCATGACATTTTTCTTCCTTTTAAAATAAAATCATTCCAAAATCAGCTAAAGTTTTGAGAACTACACTTTCTTAAAATAACAGGAATTCATTCCTCCTCCAAATTATGAGCCATATGATGTTGTCTAAGTTGATAGACTAAAAATGCTACTCTTGATATTAAAGCCTATGCAACTATTGCACCATTCATTTGGAGTGACTGCTCAGCTCAAGTCAAAACTTGACTCAAACACTTTCTTTTTTTACCATTGTAGAAGAAACACTGTCTAGAAAATCTGAAAATGTAGAACTCTACTAGGAAGTTCCTTACTTCTTAGACCTGAAACCAGACTGCATGCACATTTCATGGCAAAAATGCATTCTGTAATTTGTACCAATTCTATAACTTGGAAATAATTCAATACTCATGTTCAAAAGCTGAACTGAATTATTACGTCACTTTTATCCTAGCATATAGAAACTGCACTACTCAAGTAGAAAAGTAATATTTATGTAACCTGTAGAAGACTTATAAGCAATTAGTGCCACGTTACCTTGCACTGAAGGCAATGTACTCACAGAGAATTGAAGATGGATCGGCTCATGTAGTTTATGCTATAACATTACCAGAAGAAACACCTCCACCTGTGCAGCTTCTCTATGAAGCTTCTCCTGGCTTTGGAAGCCACATGAACTGAACCAGCATTTCTTCTCCAAACAAGTACTTTCATAGACTCAAGGGTGCAGTTCTCCAGAGCAGGGGCTTGAACGCTCTTTGTGTACAAATTTGCCATATATTTTTGTGCATGCTACAGAAAAGAAAGAAAGAAAGAAATTTCCTTGGCTTATGTGGGAATGTGTGGATTATGAATAATACTGCTTATGAAGGGCTGTTCTGTATACAGTTAGTGGTGCCAGTATTACTCTGATACTGCACGGGCAGTTTGCTATACATGTAAGTTATCTGCTACATTAAGTGCCTGAAGATTGAATGGGCATTTAATAAACCTAAATGGAATGTCATGTACCATTTCATTTAGCTTGCTCTTAACTGGGTAAAATAAGTACCTGCGATGTGTATGTACTCACTGCATGTAAGTTCTCATAGACTTCTGCCTTCCTGTCTCCCCTGCCTTCATTTCTCCTTCTCTCCTCACCACTTCCCACAACAGGCTTTCATCTGGTGAGATCAACATTTAAGCATTTGCTTTACTGTGGGATATATATATATTTTTTATCATTACTTTTTGTTTACTTATTTTGTTTTGGAATAACCACATGTTTCAGTGGAACTTGCAGAGTTTTTTGCAGCCGACTATATTCTTAAAGGCCTTCCCTGAACTAAGATGTTTTTCTAGTTCATCTTTCCTATGGCCATTGATTTTCTTTAGATTAAAAATTGCTGCTATTTACTGTTGGGTAAATTATTAAAATTAGGGTGTAAGCGCATACTACTACCAAATGCTTAGATTTTCTTAAATGTCCCTGACTTCCTAGGACTGGTATTATTCTGCACACTCTTGACAATTGCTCAAGCTCTGACACCAATCAGAAGATTGACAATTTTAGGGTTACCATGATTTAAAGGATGCGTAATGGTCTCATGAAATAAAACAGAAAAGTCTAACATGGAAAAACTAGAACTGTGTGGTGCCCATGGCATGCTTATATAAAAGGTAATTTCAATGTGAAGTAAAATCCTTCCAATATGCAGGATTTATTTCCTCTGGAAGTTTCTGCTAGAGCTGCAAATATTAGTTCAAATGTTTTCTTCCCATACAGAAGGTAAATGATTTCTATGAATGGTTAGTTATGTTTAATTTAGAATTTTCCCAGTACATGCATGCAAGTACATCCTTTCATCCTCTGTAGCTTCAATATTGTGCATGCTTCTCATTGCACATATCAGCAAAGCCTATTTTTAAAAGTTTTTTTGGCTCATTTAGATTTTTTTTTTTTTAAGGGAGATTATATGTGTATACATGAGTAGTGTAGCATCAAGCAATGGAGATCTGCAGTAGAAGTCCATGCATACATTATTAGTCAGATTGCAGGAAGATTTGAAGCAGAAAAGATGTTAGCTCAGCATAATGAATGTCTGCCAGCCATTTTTTATAATGACTTGCTGCAGTTCTTATTGTATGTCAAACCTTATGCTGTGCTGTACTGTTAGCTTTCTTGTTTGGCACAATCAAATGATGTAATATATCCCTAGAAGTCTAGCTGGATCAAAGGCATGTACAAGAGGGTTTTTTCTTCTGCCAGTAGTATTGATGCATATTTTGCTAAAATTATAGTGCAGGTGATAACAAATACATGATCACTTATCATTTATAATGCATTGTTCCTGCTATGCAGTAAAGACATTGCTAGAATGGACAGCTTTGCTTGCTGTAAGAGGAATGTTTAGATGCTAAGTAGCTCAGTGGGTGTTCAGAAAATCCCTTTATAATTGTAATATTGACCTATGCTCATTGATGCAAAGAATTGTAGCTAAAAAGAAAGTGCTTTAGTGCTTTCCTTTTTTTTTTTTTTTTGTGTATTAATATAGTTCATCAATGAAATAAATGAAATACATTTTTTTCCTTTTTCTTTTCCCTGTACTTACTAAAGAGCAAAGATTTCAAGGTGAGACAGCAGTCCAAAATCCATAACAGCATTTGAAATGTAATACATTTAAATGCAGTTTAAGAACTCAGTTTTACCTATTTTAGGGACTACATAAGTAGGAAGCTTGCTTATATTTACTCCTGATGTAAAATCTACAGCAGTGTGGAAGGACAATAGAACTGTATGGTATGTGTATTCACTTTGGTGATAAATGCCTCATTCCTTCTTCAGAGGATTATTAAAGGAGTTCTCTGGAGGAATAAAACGGTGGAAGTCACACATTTAATAGCTCAGGTACAAAGAGTCAGATTGTGCCAGTTGGCAAAAGTTAGCAGGAAGCTGTCACAATAAATGGCAGCAGCTGCTCATAGTTCTAAAGAGTATGTCCCAGTCAGAACTGAAAACTGATGGCATCTACATTAATACTACCTTAATGGTCCATCTGCTGCTCCATAGGGTCCCTAGCTGCTGTATGGAGTCATAGGCATTTGACAGGCAGTCTCTGTATGCCAGACACACATTGTGCCAAATGTTTTAGGCTGCTTTGTATCGTTCTGATCTGTCAAACTTTCCCTATCATTTATCAGGCAAGGAGTTATGAGGCTTTTTTCTTCTTTCTTTCTTTCTTTCTCTCTTTCTCTCTTTCTCTCTTTCTTTCTTTCTTTCTTTCTTTCTTTCTTTCTTTCTTTCTTTCTTTCTTTCTTTCTTTCTTTCTTTCTTTCTTTCTTTCTTTCTTTCTTTCTTTCTTTCTTTCTTTCTTTCTTTCTTTCTTTCTTTCTTTCTTTCTTTCTTTCTTTCTTTCTTTCTTTCTTTCTTTCTTTCTTTCTTTCTTTCTTTCTTTCTTTCTTTCTTTCTTTTTTCCTTTCTTTCTTCCCTTCCCTTCTTTCTTCCCTTCCCTTCTTTCTTCCCTTCCCTTCCCTTCCCTTCCCTTCCCTTCCCTTCCCTTCCCTTCCCTTCCCTTCCCTTCCCTTCCCTTCCCTTCCCTTCCCTTCCCTTCCCTTCCCTTCCCTTCCCTTCCCTTCCCTTCCCTTCCCTTCCCTTCCCTTCCCTTCCCTTCCCTTCCCTTCCCTTCCCTTCCCTTCCCTTCCCTTCCCTTCCCTTCCCTTCCCTTCCCTTCCCTTCCCTTCCCTTCCCTTCCCTTCCCTTCCCTTCCCTTCCCTTCCCTTCCCTTCCCTTCCCTTCCCTTCCCTTCCCTTCCCTTCCCTTCCCTTCCCTTCCCTTCCCTTCCCTTCCCTTCCCTTCCCTTCCCTTCCCTTCCCTTCCCTTCCCTTCCCTTCCCTTTTTTCATTCTTCTTTTCTTTCTTCTTTTTTCATTTTCCCTTTTCAGGATTTTTTTTTCATTTTCAGGATTCCTCAACTGCCTGACAAACAGTGTGCTATGCTAACAAAGCAATGTAATAAACCCCGTAGAGAAATCACCAACTACATCATTGAAATCTTTTTATTGAATGGAGAAAATTAAATAAAAGCAATCATAAAAGAACTAGCAATATTAAAGTTACTAACACTAAATTTACATAAAAGTTGCTCATTTCTAAGTGCACTGTTGCATAAATATTTTAAAAATAGCACCAATGTATGTATCCATAGGTCCTTAGAAATTCTAACAGTAATGCTGGGGTAAGTTTTATTTAACTGTTAATGAAGTTACTGTACAAATACATAATAGTAATAGCTTAAGCTACTAAGATGTAAGTGAATACAATGTATACATGTATAACCCTTGTAGTAGTGTACTTCCCTAGCATCCTCTAGCTATATTTTTGGGAACAGTTTTAATTTATATAATGTGCACATTATAATGGTTAAAGAATCAACAGTGTTAAAACTGTAAAAATTCTGTCACAGTATTGTCTAAATATGAAAAAAATCAGAGCTGCACAATGCCTGTTACATTAAATTATCCACTGTCTTCGGTCATTCTATACCTTACAGAGACACAAGGACAATGCTTTGGCTGTATCTTGTTCCCAGAAGGCAGCCTATTTCCAGTAAAATTGGAAACTCTCACAGTTCGCTTTTTGTGGTTGTATAGCTGCAGTGAAAATGCATTCTCTATTTAAATTTGCCATTTGTGTGAAAATGTTGAAGTTAGCACAGAAAATCATCCAGGCTATCTATCAGTAATGATCAAGGTATAAATGCTTAGAGAGAGAGATCAGGATGTCAGCAAAAATGTCACCACTACTTTTCGCAGTACGTTTTGATTTTCTTAGCTGGATTCATTCAAATCAGCCAGGTCCTTGAAATTGCATGATACTGCCTTATTTATTTATTTATTTATTTATTTATTTATTTATTTATTTATTTATTATTTTGGACTGCCTGAGCCACAAACTATGGAAAATCAGAGAAAGATTCTGACTCAGTTTTTGAGGAGAGGCTTTAGGTTTTCCCCTTTTTTCTTTCCATTGTGTTAGTCATGGGAAAAAAAATCAACGACCAGAAGTACTGCACACTCACTGTTGTGTACATCCTTGCCTAAATATTGTATATATTTCCATACTTCTAATCATATAATATTTTCATGATGGAAAACTTGCTTGCATGATGTGCTGCTCTGCCTTTAGAACTACAGGCTGTATTTTCTTCCCCTGCTGAGGGACACAATCCCTTAAAAATAATACCTTGATTTCTTATATTTACTGCCCTGGTATAAATCATCTCTAAAGTAGCTTGTTACACTTAATTATACAAGTATTGGTAAGACATTCTGCAGAGGAATGGCTGTGCTTGGGCTTGCAGAGTTGCTCTCAAACACTGCAGAATGTGAAGAAGAACAGATGCGGGCAAAAGTGCATGTGCTGCAAAACAAAAGTAGTAATTTCTGTAAATAACGCCCAGCTTTACTACAATGCACTTACACTCCAGAAAGCTGTCATCAGAAGACATCATCTTCAATTTCCAAAAATTTACAAAGGTAGTTTATTTCAGCAGTTGGTGACTTAGATATGGGTAATTAATTTTAAGGATAGGGTTCCTTGATTGCACTTAATTCAACAAAATGCGTGGTGTTGGTAGGGAAGGGATCACTAAATTGTGGCTGAAGGTCTCAGTACATCTTTGCTGCTGAGTGGCAATGCCTGGCTAGAAGCAGAGGGCTGGCAGGAGGACCCACCAGACTGCATCCCCAGCACCCCAGGTGTCAGGTGTGCTTCCCTGGTGCTCCTGCACGGGACAGAAATGCACAACCCAGGCACCGTGAAAAATGGAAAGTCAGCATAATTGTCAACACCATGGCATGGCCTCAGGAAAGAAGCTCTTGTATGCCCCTGTTGAACAAAGTGCCTAGAAATACCTGTGATTTTAAGCACAACTGGGAAGGTAAGTGGCCATTCAATGGGCTTATGAGCATGGTGGTCCATCTGTGTGGTCTGCACCCACTGTCATTAGCAGCTGACATGGGAGATGTCCTCTCCTTTGTAAACTTGTTCTGACGTCTGCATGTACCTGCTTTTATATCAGGGACTTTATATAAAATCTCAGATGCAATCTCTGTGTAATTCTCTGTCTCTTAAAAAATAAAAATAAAAAATAAGTGCTTACAAGCATATTTAGTTGGGCTGAAATCCCAGGTTTCCCATCCTTGACCTATGGCAAGGTCCGATTCCAATTTTGTGTTCCAGCGAGGGCACCCTGCACACCAGTGGACATGGGGGAGCTTAGGTGAGACCCTGCTACCTCTGCCAGCTGTGACCTTCCCAGACGTTTTAGCAACAACTTCTGCAAAAAACCTGCAGCCCTGGCAAAAGGGTGTAGCTGAGGTCCGTAGTGAAAGCTGATCTGGGGAAGGTCCAGGGGCACTAAAACGGGAATAAACTGAGGCAAGAGACTACAGAAAGAAAGGGAAGGCAATAAGGTAGAAAGGGGTTGGTCTTTGTGGGGGAAGGATTCTTTTTCACAGTTATAAATTACAGAATCACAGAAATTCTAGGTTGGAAGAGACCTCAAGATCATCGAGTCCAACCTCTGACCTAACACTAACAAGTCCTCCACTAAACCATATCGCTAAGTTCAACATCTAAACGTCTTTTAAAGACCTCCAGGAATGGTGACTCCACCACTTACTTCCTTGGGCAGCTCGTTCCAATGTCTAGCAACCCTTTTGGTAAAGAAGTTCTTCCTAACATCCAACCTAAAACTCCCCTGGTGCAACTTTAGCCCATTCCGCCTCGTCCTGTCACCAGGCAAAATTTTCACCTAATTTTTACTATTGTATTATGCAACTGATGAATGTCTGCTTATTGCCGCATTTTACTTGTGCTTTTTTTTTGACATTGTTCCATACTCAGGGTCCTTTTCCTAGAAGTACAGATATCCAAAAAGGTGTGCAAAAGCTTTTGTTTGTGCATGCAGCACAAAGCACAACAGATGAATGCTCTACACTTGACATGTGTAAGTCCATGCACTGGAGTGGCTTCTGTTAGCAAGTAAAGAAATGATGAAATCTTTATACAAACAGCTGTGCTACGTTTCCTTTCCCTCTCCCTCCCCCTCCCCCTTTCCTTTTCCCTTTTCTTTCCTATCTTCTTCCCATTTTCCTCTTCACCCCTCTCGTACCCCTGCCCTCCCCTCCTCCCCCCCATTTGGTGATATCAGTTTCCATTTAAACCACTCAGGTGATAAAAGTAGGAAAGGATTTACCCTCAATCTTTTTTGACTCAAGATTTGATGCCCCACACACTGATGGGACAGGTAAGGTTCCCACTAGTACTGTAGTAATAAAGTTATTTTTTTCCAGGACCTTAAGCAGTAGAGTTGCTGCGAATGATGTGCCTGTACTTCCTTTTCTTCTTCCAAGCTTGAAACTAATTTTCTATTTCTTCTGTGTCTTCTATCTTTTGAAGATCTATTTTATGTAGAAATACATATATTCTCACTTAGAATTGTATACTTGAAATGTATACAGAAACTTGCTTTATATTTTGAAACAGATAGGATAGAATTTGTCATGTTTCAAAAAGGAAAACCTTGTCAGCATTTTCTCATGTCTCTTATTGTTGCTTTACTGAAATGATCTTTCTGCTTCAGAAAAAACAGAAATCCTCACATTTCCATACATTTTATTGCAGTGATTTGATGAATGAGATATTTAACCTGTATGCTTGTTGATAATGACACTAGTAACCTAAGCATGATGTTAAGTGCAATCAATTTTAAGGGACTGAATCCACACGAAGACCTTAAACACGTCTTGATTTATGGGTGTATAACCCCTACTGACATCGGTGAGTGTGATATTCACAGCGAAAAGTCTGTGGATGATATCCTGATATTGAACTACGACATCAGTATTGGCTTTGCATTCAGAGGAAAAAATCTCCATAGGTAAGAATTTAGTGGGTTTTGGTATGAGTTGTTGAACTAAACACTTAAAAGTTCCCAACAGAGACACTTAAAGAACAAAATCAGAAAACTATAACTAAGACATCAGATCTATAGAGGTTGATCAATAAAACAAATACGAAAATGTACACTAAAAGAAAGCTGTTAGAAGGCACACGGGGAAAAAATCTTTAATAGTGGAATTTTGACTTAGACTGATATATCTTTACTTTGCATAATTCTGCATGCATAGTGTGCTAGATAGTGTGTGAGATCTTATGTCTTCATTATATCTGAACTACAACAGCTTACAAATTGTCAAAATGAGTTTTGAATTACTCCACACTTTCAGAGATGATCACAAAGTAATATCTTTACAATTTTTCTGTTAGCTAAAAACTTGGAAAAAAAAAAAAGAACAAAACAGTTGCTTGCAAGAGAAAAAAAAAAGAAAAAAGAAAAAAAAAAGGAAAAAAAAAAAAGAAAGGAAAAAAGGCAATCTCACTGGAAAGTACTTATATATGCGTTCTTCTCTCTCCCTGTGGGATCAGTTTTCCTATTCCCTGTTTGCTTAATTGAAGTTAAATGAGTACAAACTGGGAGAGAGAATTTTGAGGTGTAACTCAGTGAACAACTCAAGCCTTGTGATTGCTCTTTCCTTGAATTTCAGTTGTTCACTGAAAACAAAACAAAACTATATTTTTGTACGTATTTTCCTTTCCTAAATCAGTACTAGTGTGTCTAAAAATAGCATTTCTGTTCACTTACATATATTCAGCTAGGGACATCTTTCTTATTTGTATACCTGCGAAATCTGGCCAGATCCTTTTGATTCATATTTAGGAGCTGACAGCTAAAGGTCCTGGCTGTTAAAATGATAACATTTAGGCATGGAGTCTAAGTGATAAACATGAATAAGAGGTAATACTTTTTTGTGTCTTTGTGTCTGATCATGTCCTTCATGAGGTACTACCTATACACACCTATAAAGCCTGGTCTTCCAAGTAGCGTTTTTGTCAAGTTTATTTGAAGGTTTGTATACTTGCTTTTATAATCTGAAGGTTGTTCCGAGACATGCCTCTGTGATGGCTGGGAAAGTTGCTTTCAGTCTGAATTTATTTATGTCCCATTTTTATTTAATTAATCCCATCTGTATTCTTCCTGTATTCTTGTGCAGGATAAATAATTTTTCCTTACAGTTTCTCTCTCTCCACTCTTCTGATATATGTATAAACCTTTTCCTACTCTCTCCCCTCACTCCATGGGTTTTGTTTGGTTTTAATTAAGCTTAACAAGCCACATAATTGCTGCCTCTTGTAAAAGAGGTTCCTTCTTCTTCTGATCATTTTAATAGTTGCTTTCTGCATATGTTCCTATTTGGATTAATCTCTCTTGAAATGCATGACTAGAATGGCATACAGTACTCCAGATGAAAGCCACCAGTATTTGGAGCAGTGATATTAATATTTCCTAGGGTCTAACAGGAATACATTTTAGGATTACGTTTGCTTTTTTCATGGCTGCATCATATTGGTGTCTTAGTCAGCCTGTGATCAACTAGTGCAAAGGAGGAACAGAAGGGGATCTGGTTGTTTCCAGCTGATGAGTTGGTGTATGCTTGGTTTATGCAATTACATAGCCAGCTGCTTGGGATATGTCATTTGCAGGAAAATTTGAGAGGCAGCAAAGTATATGCATAGAAGACTGAAATCTGGGCTCAAGTGCAAAATGCGAATGTGAGCACTGAAAGCATCCAACAGCCAGGCCTGTTGCATGACTGTTATATAGAGAGGGAACATCTGTAAAGTGTGGAAATGAATGTATGTCTGGATTTGAAACACTCATTGAATTTTAAAAGTATTTAGCTTAGATTTGCGAATGTTTCTCCTGCTTCGGGAAAAAAAAAAAAAAAAGTTTATGAAAATGAGATATATTCACAGTCAGAATACTGCTAATGTAAGGGCTATGAGGTTTTTTTGCATTTATGTAAGTTCTGTAATGTCTGTCTTTGACCCCAGCTTGCATAACATCTGCTTGACACCATTTGAATGATGTTCTTCTTCACAGATGAACCAGCTGAAAGATTTATTTGCAAAGAAAAATATGTTCTGTCCATCTCTGTCTTGCCCTTCCCAGTCAGAAGTATTGGTGGACAGTGTTTGTAATTATCTACTGATCTATGGTTTCATAGAGATTAAATACATCCTTGGTAAATTAGGTTGCTTGAACTTATCAGTGACACGGCTGTGGCAGGTAAATTAATTTAATCAATTGGGAGTCGATCTCCTAATTTCCTATGATAACGATTGTGTTATGTTTTGAGACAGGAAAGAATCCAGTCTTATGGCTAAATATATCCCAGGAAATCAAATATTCTGGAGTGGAGTCCAGGGAGCAGCTGACAGCTCTGGTGGGAAAATGTTTGAAGTGAATGGCCTTGTGCAGCCTGATTTGGTCCTTGGCACAGGTGCTGCTTAGGCTAGTTGTACCTGTTCTGACAACTGAACAGTACAGGTGCACAACAGCACCTGAACAGTTCCAATGCACAACAGCAGACAACTAGATATGAAAAGTGGAAGTTATGCAGAAATATTTTTTTTTATTAGAAAACGTGGATTGGCAAAATATATATATAATAATAAAATTGTAAAAGCTCGACTGTATCTGATTTTCTGTTCGTTTATCTTGGTCTGCATGCAGCTGCACATGAAATGAAAGATTTTCCACTGCAGCCAATTGTCCAATACTTGCCTCTGAATGTTACTGATATTCCTCCCAAACGAGGCACGACAAGTGCATGACGTGAGGTTTTCTTTTTTTTCTAGGGAATTCAGAACCCAAAATGCTGCTGCATATTTTGAGCTTACTGGTTCTCTGACTATTTCAACCCACTGCAGACTAGGATGTTTTATTTTTTTGTTCCCCAAAACCATTTCTGCCCATCTCTAATTTCATTTTGAGGGTCTCATTTTTTAACAGAAAATATGAACATCTCTTTCACACTCTCGAGGAGTGAACCTTCATTCTTCACCCTCAGTCCTGCCAGAAAGGGAGAACATGCTGCCAACATCTTCTAGCAACACTTTAGAAAATATGAGATGAAATTGGCCTTGTTTTCTGCTTAGAAAAATGTACATAACTTTTCCATGAAACCGGGCCGATTTTAGAATGGTCAGACCTATAAAATTACTTCATGTTTTTATGTATAAATTGTGTATATCTCAGATATTGTTGTGACCAGATAGAGGTCTGCTTTGTTAGATTGGATGATCTCTGCACAAAGAAAGGCTACGTGCTCGGCCTGTGCACCAAAGATCTTACTCAATATGCTTTTCTCTCTACATATTTAACATTCTATTTTTTACTGATATTATGAAGATTACATTAGTTTCCAAACAGTATATATTTTTTTTAAAGATTACTCACTGCCTACTGGTTAACATTTTCACACTGTATAACATTACAGGCATTTTCTCTGAAAGTGTCAGCATTTTGTCAGCCAAAGCGAGCTTTAATAAAAGTCAGGCTCTGACAATTTTCTGGAATAACCTAGAGCTCAGCTTCAAGTGTCTATGTGAACAGGATGTGAAGGTTGGATCTCCTGGTGAAAATTAGCGTGAGCCACTGCTGCACTCGGCTGACACCTACGTTTCAGCTTCTTCTGTGCTGGTGCATTCTTTCAGGTTTAGGCACTTAGAAAGAAGCTGTCACTCACTTTAGCTAATCAATCAAAGTTTGTCACATTCTTGTATGTTTTCACTAAAAACCCAAACTGGGACACCAGATGTGGTGAATACATGGACAGTCTATGTTTTTGTATGAAAACATCTGATGTGACAAAAGAGCAATTGAAAAGCAAGTTTGGCTTGGAGCACATGCTTTTTTTGTCACATGCACACTCATGAAACATTTTCATTACCTATGTCTCTCTGAGACTGCCGTCACTAAATTAATTTGGAAAAAAAAAAGATTTCTCAGCCATTTTATCTCATATCATGTCTGATTTTGCTAACCTTTCTCTGTAGTTTAAGGAGGAAAGCTAGGCTGAGAAATAAAAGAAACATTTGTTAATGTGAATCTCTTCTCGAGATCTTCACTTCACAACGCAAATTTTTAGATACAACTGGTAAATAAAATGAAGACACTTCTCAGAAAGAACATAAGATATTTTGACTCTGTGCTGCCTTTTCTTGCCACTTCTTTCTTCCATTCCTCTCAAGTGTCAGGCAGTAATAGCTGCCTACATGGCACCTTACAAACTTCTTCCCAAGCATTTACAAATGAAACTCACAGCTATATTGCTGAAAGCTCTCACTAGTCATTTATAATAATGCAACATGTCATGACACCTGTGCAACAAATGCATGAAATAGTGTACAGAAAGGGCAGGTGTTAAAAATGACCTCTTCTTTAAGAGAAGAAGAGAAAAATCTGAGTGCTGGTACTTCTGGTTAGGATGGACTTCAATGTCAGCTGTCCACCTGCAAGTGTGTCTTTAGTGTGAGTTTTCAACAGTACTTTGTAGTCATAATGGCTTGAAAATAACAAGTGATTTAGTTTCTTAAAAGGAAAGTTCTGCTTTTCATTTGAGAGAGGAATTGAAGAGCAGTGACAGGTAGACATTGAAGGGGAGAAAAAAATATTATATTGATCTACTAGGGACAGCTTACAGTAGCAAAGATAACATTCTTGTTGATGCTTACTAGAATCACTTTCCCTAGATTCACAAGGACAAGAAGTACTGTACAAGCTGTCCACACCTGCTGTGAGAAGGACTATTCATGCTTCTCTTCCAATACTAACAATTCACCTTCCTTATGTTTTAAATTACAATTAACAATAGGTCTAAATGTGTCTAGGGAGAACATAGTATTTTTGAGGGGCTGGACTATGCATTCTGAATGTATGAGTTTTTGTTTTGCTCTCTTGCCATCAGAAGTATTTTCTGAAAAGCCTTTGGATATACTCTGCTCCAAAGCACCTGTGTATTAGGACATCAACAGAGGGGAACAATAAGAACAGACGTGGCTTATGGGTTGGGAGAAGAGAACAAAATGCATTATGAATACAAGACAAAAAATGCAGAACAGATCAAGCATCCTTCACCAGGAAACTGAAGAATTCAGGGTTGGCTCCTTAGGGGGAGGAGTGTATTATTTTCTTATTTCCAGCAAAGTTGTCTTTCTCAATTTCATGGAAATGCAGTATCAGGCTGGTCCACTGTCTCTCTTCCAATTTGCTGTAAATGCAGTTGTCTATTTGTAGGGGTTTGCAGTATGCCTCTGTGCTAGCTGAATGCCAGTGGCTGATGCAGAGTGATGGCCAGGTCCCCAGATGCACACAAGCCAACCTGCCTTTTCTGGGAGGAAGGAAAGGCTAAGCATACCAAAACATCAAGCAAAGTCCCAGACCTTATGTTGTTGTAGGAGCATGGCAGTGCCCTGGGAACAGCTGTATGCCTCAAACTACTGTAACTCTTGAAGTCAAAAGCAGTAGGGCCTAGAGATGTACTTAGTCCACCTTAGACTTGGATGGAGAAGTATGGTTACAGCAGAGGACAGAATTTCAGAAGCATTCAGGCAATATTCTGCTGCTTCTGACAATTTTGTAAATAGGCAAGTTTCTCTTTTTTACACCTGTTACATCTCTGTAGAGAAGATAATTGCCACTGTTTGTAATGAAGGTATGAGGCTGGGTTGACCCACTTTTTATGAGATATTTACTAATAGTAAGGCCTTGTGAATGACATTTTACCAAAACTGTAAAATTGTAAACTGACTTCTTGTCTGTCTGCAGTCTGCCTGCATTTAGTAGCCTGATCTGAATGCACAAGTGCTTGAGATTATGTGCATAAACAGCAAATACATGCAGTTTTGGAAGCTAGTTCTGGAAACTTGACCTGTAAATGCAATAGGTCAATTCAATACATCCACAATTCTCTTTTTTTTTTTTTTTTTTTTTCCTGGACTGACTCTTTTTCACAGGCTATATATACTGTTGCTTCTTTGTTTTGTTTTGTTTTTCTATTGTTGTTGTTTTAATTACTATGTCTTTATCTTATTATAGAAGAATGATTGCAGCGATATTGCCATTCACTGAAGGGAAGAGAAAGAAGAAAATGTTCTAACTGATCTTTTAATTCAAATCCAAATAAGACAAACATGTGAAATGATGACTTATAGTCAGATCTCCTGGTAGAAAAACTGCGATGGAATTTTTATGAGAATGGATCTTTCCTTGACAGATTTCCAGAGCTTCATGTTTTTTTCATCCAGGTTGAAAATAATTCATCTTCTTATTCAACATTGTTGCATCTGGTCCTGGCTTAAGAATTAGGTGAAAAAGTGCGCAATAACAGATGGTGCGCAATAACAACAATAATTTGAAGATTTATTTATTTCCAACTTCTGATTGTGATGCAGGTAAAAATATTTCTTTTATTGCCAATAATACTGCTTGCTGTCTTTTTATTTATTTATTTATTTATATTTGTTTGTTTTTAAGTGTGTGGCTCAGCTGCTGTTTTTTCCATTTGGAGTTCAGATTTCTTTTTAAATAAATGTCATAGTTTGAGTCAGATACTATCATATATATTCATAAGACCTGTAGAAAAAGTTTTGACATATAAGGTCCTACCCTTGCAAGTGGGTTTTTATGATGCTGAAATCCTGGTCATCTTGGGCCCACTTAGCAGATGGAGAATCGTTAACTCTCCACAATGTACCATTAGCAATATACTCAGTTGTACCTGTTGTTTGCTGCTTTTCACTCAGTTTAAAGGTTTCACAGTTAGAAACAGAACCTTAAGAGACATCTCATCCCTTGAGAGTTGACAAGGACTGCCCAGATTATGGGGGAAAAAAAAATAAAGCCAAACTGGTATCTATTCCTTTTATTGTAGTACTAGGCTGATTTTTTTTTCTGTTGCCCTTGGTAGGAGATGAAACATTTAGATCCAAACTTCAAAACAATTGAGTACTTTAAATGCCTGATGATAAACCTCACTTGATAAATTCTTTATCAGTGCTAAGGAAAAATCAGTCATGGGAAGATTTCTTAATTTCCATTTGATAGGTACATTCAAGTTCACTTTTTTGTAGAGATGCAAAACAATTTTTGTTGGATTTGCTTATTTGAAAATCCATAAGGAATGGTACCATGTATTTATTGGGAGCTAGGAAATTAATTGATCAAGTCTATTCTGTTACTGTGAAGTCCTGGTATGGCTCTGTATTACAGCAAGTACCACTTTCACTGTAAGGCTTGTTTGCCTGTTTGTTTTCATTTGTAGTGAGCTTACAACGGACTTAGAAAGAAGGAAATATGGATTATTATTAGTTATTTTTTTTAAAATTAATCAAGCATTTGGTTGCCAATAAAGTTAATCCCAGTGTATTTACAACTGTCCATTTATGCAGTCAGGTTCAAGTAGTTTCAATTCAAAATTAAAAAAAAAAAAAAAGTTTTAAACTGTGAATCAGAATAGGTCCATCATACTTATTGTTTTGTGACTGCCATCAGTAATTCTTTCTCAGTCTTGCTATTGTCCTCATTTTAAGATGATTAAATATTCCAGTTGAAGAAATTTCACAAATGGAAGTTATTGTCAACCTATAATCAGTTTTTGTTCTGAAAATAAAGATTCAATATGGTGTGTCAAAACAAATTTGGAGGTATTACATAGAACTGAAAATTCTTTTTCCACATGTCTCACTTACATTACTGTTGCCAATCATAAAAGATCATGTGTACAAACAAGTACCCTTAAAAATAATGGGATTCATAAAGAACATCTGTATATCTGTCTTTGAGTAGCAGACTTTATGTTAAGCTAGACATACTGAAAAGCCTTGTCAATTTATTTAGTAATACGAACCACAGAATGAATTTGAGTACTTGAAGCAGGTGTGATTGATTAATCTAGGTTAAAAAACACCACCACCACCAAAAAACTCAGAGGCTGGCCAGCTGCATGATGCACATGCAAAGACAAATAGCCTTTCTGTTCAACATTTCACTTAACTTCTAATTATCTTTTATGTGATCTTTTTACCACTGTTGTGCTGCTGGTTTGACATCACAAGGCCAGAACAATGGCCAGTTCTGGTTTCCACCAGTAAAATTGTCAGTTGTACTGGATCCATATCAACTAAGATCACTGTGGTACATTACTATAGGGGTACTGGCTGATATGGCTGAAGATGCACAGCTAAATCTTTATGGTTTTTGCTCTTGCCTTGGGAAGTAGTAAAGTTCTGCACAGTCAAGCTCTTCTGTTATGATATTACTATTTACTATTTATTTATTTATTTATTACTTGAAACTTCAGTGGAAAATATTTCTTACTGTAATCTTTGGATTGAAGAAGGTGATGAGAGATCCTGAGAGAGTATAAACCTTCTGCCACGTATCAGCATCCCTTGCCCTGGCACAGATGAGATAAGAAATGCATTCTAATACACAAGCTTTATTTTTAACAACAAGGTGCATTAGTCTATTCAGCTAGAATCATGTGAAATTAATTTCTCATAGCTTTTAACTTACGTGCCATAATAGGCTCTAGTGTACAACCTGAGCAGCAACTGAGATTTTGGGAAAAAGAAAGTGCAGATTTATTAGGTTAAAAAGAAAACTATTCAAAGTATGTGAATAGTAAGGAATAAGACTCCTGTGTCTCGGAAGTAAAAGAAGGTGGTAGTGGGAAAGGTGGAAAGAAATTTCTTCACAAGTTAATTAAAGCACTGAAAAAGCTGGAAATTCCTCATAACTGTGTGGAGGAAGATGCTGAAGAAGAAAAATAGCTGGTGTTTCAGAAAGAAAGAAGTATCTGATTTGGGTAATATTCCAGTAAAAAATGCTGAATATTTTTTTTTTTTTTTTCAGAAATCACTAGCTATGCTGGAAGCTGGTTATTAGATACTTAGCTATTGACAAAGACTGACTCTGATCAAGCTAGATCAAGCAACATGGACTGAATATCTAAACTAAGCTGATCATGGAGTAGATTCAGTGGAACTTAAAGTTGGACATATTTTAAGGTAGACAGGATATAATCAGAGTTTAACCATCTCTCTCTCTCTCTCTTTTTTTTTTTTTTTTTTTTTTTTTCCTCTCTCTCTGAATCACAGAATAGTTCAGGTTGAAAGGGGCCTTAAAGACCACCTAATTCCACCCCCCTGCCATGAGCAGTGACACCTCCCACCAGCCCAGGCTGCCCCCAGCCCCGTCTAGCCTGACCTTGGGCACTGCCAGGGATGGGGCAGCCACAGCTCCTTTGGGCAGCCTGGGCCTGGCCCTCACCACCCTCTGAATGAAGGATTTTTTTCCATATGTCTTTTAGTTTAAAGTCCTTACTCCCTGGACTGCTCCCCAGCTTTCCTGCAGCCCCCTTTAGGCACTGGCAGGCTGCGGTGAGGCTTGAACAACAACCAGCTCCCTCATCCTGGCTCGAGGAGGTGGTGAGGTGCTCTGGCCCTATGATCACCCTTGTGGGCCTCCTCTGGATTTGCTCTAACAGGTTCCTGTCCTCCATGTGCTGGGGACCCCAGAGCTGAGCACAAGACTCCGTGTGGGGTCTCACAAAAGCAGAGCAGAAGGGGACAATCCCCTCCCTCACCCTGCTGCCCACGCTGCTGTTGGTGAAGCCCAGGGTACGGGCGGCTTTTTGGGCTGCAAGCACACATTGCTGGCTCATGTTCAGTTTTTAATCCACCAGAACAGACAAGTCCTGCTCCTCAGAACTTGTCTTCATCCTTTCTCCGCTCAGCCTGTATCTGTGCTTGGGATTGCCATGATCCAGATACATGACCTTGCACTTGGCCTTATTGGTCTTCACGAGGTTTGCATACCTCTCAAACCTATGAAAGTCTCTCTGAACAGCATCCCTTCAGCATGTTGACTGCACCACACTGCTTAGTGTTATCTGCAAACCTGCTGAGGGCGAACTCGATCTCATTGTCCATATCACCAACGAATATGTTAAATAATAATGGTTGCAATACCAACCTCTGAGGAAGACAATTCATTACTTACCTCCATCTGGAAGGTCAGTTTCAAGAAAAAATACTTTATGTAGTGTTCCAAATGCATATTTTTTTCATTGCTTCATATTTATTATTATTTATTATCATTTTTTATTTTGATGCTACAAGTGTAGGAATGCACACACCATTTTCACATGAGAACAACTGGCAGCATATGTAGAAAAACACCAAAAAAGTTGCTTTTTAAAAAGAATATCCTTTTGAATAACTGCTTCTACAATTACATTTTAGGCTAAAGAAAATGCTGACATAGGAAAAAAAATTGGATCCCTCTTTGTGGAAAAGAAGTTTGGAGTAAAAACAACAAGATGGAGAAATGAGTTGAAGTAATTTATTTTTCAGATAATTGTATAGCAATTTATTTCAGTGAGCAGTTTCTTTTCTTTAAATGGCTGCATATAACTCCTTAGAGTTAGTAATTTATGATGTTATACCGATAGCAATCAACATTTTAAATACAAACATGTTTGGATTCTTCTCCTCTTGCAGAAAACAGGCATTGCATTTCATTTCTGAATAATAGTTGCTTTGTCCTCAACAAAAAAAAGGCACAGAAATACAACTACACCTTCCAGACAAAGATAAGGCCTTATATATAAAGGTTTAAGCTAAGGTTTTCCATTAACTAGGACAGCTAAAACTCCAGAGTTTCCATGTTCAAAGTGGAGCTACAGTGTTATGAATTGTTCTGCAAATATAACAGAAAAAAAGATGTATTTAGTCACACATTTTAGATTGTTTATTGATCAAAGTAATCAAAATTCTACAGGACTAATTTATACAATATTTTTATAAAATATTTTAGGTTTCAAAAGTCTGTCTTATTATTTTTATTTATTTATTTATTTATTTATTTATTTATTTATTTATTTATTTATTTATTTATTCCCTGCATCTCAATGTATATCTAACTTGGGAAATATTTGTTTTTAGTAAGTGAATAGGTTTAATTTTCCTAAGCGGCTATTAGTGAAAGAAATAACACCTCCAGAGGGCAGTGTTAAATTATTTGAGATGCTTGTTTTGTATTTTATCATGCAAACTAATGGATGTTTGATTTACTGATCTTCATATAGTTGTGGGGTTTTTTTGTTTGTTTATTGTTTGTTTAAGGTGATTTTTAAGCAGTATTCAGGTGCATAGGCATTAAATATTCTTAAAAATAGACCTTGTTTAAAATCTTTAAGAGAAGGTGTACGTTTCTTTGAGCATTGTATCTGAACATGAAATAGAAATGGCTTCAAGCTACAGCATCAAGTAGCAGTTAAGAGAACTGAATGATCAAGATGGTGTAGTTTACTTCAAATAAGTAAATTTGAATTTACTTATGTTTACTAAACAGTAAAAATATTTTGAGTGAAGATAACTCTTAACTATATGCAGGTCTTTTCTAACTGGTCACCTGCTCAAGACAATGTAACTCTAGAAATGTAAAAATAATATATTGTAGAGCTTAATGAGAATGTTTCAGCTCTTCATTTTGTGTTTTGTAAGATGGAGCTGAACCTTCTTTTCCAAAAACGATGACTGTCTGTCTCATGTAGTCATTTTTAATGATACTGATAGATTTGCATTCATAGAAGCAAAATTTTGTTTCTGTTTTGTTGGATTAGCAGTTCCAACAAGATAGCATTTAGCATTTGGTTCACACCTCATACTTCATACAGGTGTGCATCGGAACTACTGTTTCATTCATAGCTTCATTGATACATACAGATGAACAGTCCAGCATGTAATTTAGTGAAACCTTTATGAATAAAGACCTGTTATTTGCAGAACAAGGTGAGCAATGATGACACCCCTTCCTCCATGGACACCCTCCATTTTACAAAAATAAAATACATCAGAAGAAGAACGTACAGATTGGGGTAAAAATGGGTTTTGAAACAACTGTCTTCTGTTTAGGCTTAAGCTTATATAATACTTAATAGTACTTAATAAAACTTTTTGAGTATAGGAGTACTAACAGAATGCAGTGAAGAGGTAATCAGACACTGTCAAATCTTGTTCTTGGTTAGCTCTTTTGCTCCTTTACTTGTTCAACCTAGAAGACATGTAGCCTCTTTCCTTCTGCAGCAGTATGTATATTCAAAATCCAAAAGCAAGTATAACATCATTTCACTAATGACCTTGGGTGGTACAAATTAAACACACATCAGAAATGACAGATCAATTACAAAATCAGTCTTACCCTCACATGCACATCTTACAGGCACGTAGAGAAATGGATGAATTTTATACCCTGTGAAATCATATCTACTTGAACAAAACAGAATAGAAATGAACAAGCTGTTATTATATATAAACATGAAACAGTACTGTTTTGTCTTTGGTGCCATTATTAATTTGTCTGCTTCTGTTTATTGAGTATCATCTACTCTCTGTGGCCCAAGATGCATTGAATTTCTGCAGTGCATCAGTAGGAATGCAATGGACTCTTTGTGGTACATCTCCCTTGGCCAGACAGAAAGAGGAAAAGATCAGATTTTTACTTTGGAGGAAAAATGGATAACACAGTTAATCTGCACCACATGTGCTTACTTTCATACCTTGAAGAGGGCATATTTTTGGAATTTTATGTGGTGCAATATGTCCAAATAGATTCTGTTCTAGACCTCTATTTCTCCTCAAGACTCATGTAATAAAGGCTAAGAAAGGTGAACCTTAATTTGCAGAGTTTAATATGAACACTATAATAACTATTTATTTATTTATTTATAATTGGGCATCTTTTCTGCTTTTCCCCAGAAGTTACATTGTGAAGCTGAGAAGCCTTATATCAGGTTTTGCTAAACATGCTATAAGCACAAGCAGGCTTTGTAAAACAACTGAATTAACCAAAGGATTTTCTTGGAAAACATAAACTATTAAATGAGAAAAATATTGATTGTTCAAACTTTGGTTAACGTTCTTTTAAGAAATTGAGAATAGCTGTTGCTGAAACTTCTCTGATGCTCTGCACTACCACTTATGAAAATAAAGAAACCACGTCTTTTAGAGAGGTATTTTAAGATGCCTTTGGTAATCCACAGTTCATGGATTCTATCAACCAACATTCTACAGATTGTAGTTGGTTGGTAGTGGCGTGTGTGCACATATGCAAGCTTTTTTTCCCCTTCAGATAAGACTGTTGTTCTTGGATATTTTTTGAGAGTATGAAAATTCTTCCTGCAGTTATTATGGACTTCTTAGGATGGAGATAATAAGGGGATGAATAAGGGGATGAATAAGGGGATGGAATAGGGAAACTGATTGGTTTTCATGGAGCTGCTACAAACACACAAACTGATCTAGAAGTGCATGAAAATTCAGTATGGGATGCAATGCAGTTCTGATTTCTAATCACAAGCTTTTGTTAGCTTGTTAAGGTGCAGAAAGAACACTGGGATTCCTGAGGTGGTCGTTTTGTTGAGTTAGCTTGTTTTATGGTGACATTCATAATAAATTTGTGTCTCAAATGAACTCATAAAATGAGAGGGAAAATCACTTTCCTAAATTTATTTTTGCTAGGGCTTTGCTGATGGTTTAGTTATTCTGTCTTACTAGAAATTAAATGAGTGCTCAATACATTTTGAAGCAATGCTCAATAGCAGTTAGAAGTAGATGCATTTCATATGCCTTTCAGGGTTGCTCCTGAATTTGCATTTTAGTAACAGATGCGAGATGTGCAGTTAGAAAGAAAACAAAGGTGTGGACAGAAGTATCCTGAAGATTTATTTGATTTCTGAATGTGAAGACTTTGATCTCTAAGCTCGGACATGACTTTTTTTTTTTTTTTTTTTTTTTTTTTTTTTTTTTTAAGTATAGTGTGATACTATCAGTAATGTTTCTGTATGGGGCTGGGAGAAGATCTGCACAGCTATGTTGTGGCACAGGATGCTTCTCCGGTGCACAAATTCCAACCCTGCATGACTTACAGAGGGTACACTAAACACACTGGTCTACAGAAATAGGATGAAAGCACCTAACAGTAATGCACTCTGACAGTTCAAACCAGTATCACATTGGTTTCATTCTGTTTTCCAACTTAAACACATACACACATGTAGAAAATACATAAGTATAAATGCATAATGCATGTGTATATATGTTTGTATATCTATGTGTATATATATAGTAGTATATATATATATAGTAGTATATATATATAAGTATATATATAAAATGGCAGAACAAACAAACAATTTCCAATTATTATAGTTGTAATCTAAATTTTGTGACGCCTGTTTTTGTTTCTTGGGCAGCATTTATTTTTCATTGACTGTCACTTTACAGAGACAATTTAAGGGGCAAAATAGTAAACTGAGAGTGCTATAAAGATCATTAATTGTAACATGATTTCACTCAGCTGAAAACCAGCGTAGGATCATTACTAGTAAATGTTGCAGTCTTAAAGGAATTTGTTATTGGATATCTTGGTAACTGCCAAGGCCTTCAATTTTTATTACTTTTTCCAAAGACTGTAAATGTTTTGTATACTTGAAATTCCAACCTACAACAAAATATGGGGATGGTATATGTGCTATTCTGTTTGAACTATGAAATCAATATACAGTCTTAAATATTGGAGGGACATCATTGTAAACTAGTTATTGATGTGCTAAAGTCATTTACACCTGACACAGAAGATAGATTATGGCACTATTAATTTAACTGGCAGTGGGTATAAGAAGATAACCTGCCATGTAAGCCCAAAGACAGTAATCTGTAAAGTTTTTATGCATATTTTGTTCAGCAAGCTATACAGTTCTGACAGCTACGAATCACTACTAATCTGTCAATTTCAAAGGTTGTCATCAGAAAGTTCAGCTGAAGGAGAATGTCTGTTTGACTCATTTTAAATGTAAGATGATTACTGTTTGTCACATTTACAAATTATCCTATTCTTAGAAAAATAAAGCTAAGCTGTTTAGCATGGTTATTGAGTAATTTTGAAGGCAGGATGCGGCAATGCATCTAAAATAGAAATACGCAGTTTTGTAGTGAGACTTGTTTGCTAATGGATGGTGTGCAGCAATAGCAATAAAAGCAAAGATGTTTTTCTTTGCAATAACTCTTCATATACATAAAAATATGTAAAGAATGGAAAAAAGTAAAAACTGCTGAATGTTCACTTTTTCTATGTGATATACAGTACAGTTATAAACTCTGCAACAGATGACACAATTCCAAAAGATGACTGATTCTCCAGATACAAAACCAGATTTAACTTTTCTTTCAAAATGCTCATGTGTTATATCTTAGGCCTTGCATATAAACTAACAACACCTGGCATGATTCTATGGGATTATTTGAAGATTTTTAGGGTAGATTTTTGAGGAGGTGTTGGGCTGTTATGCTTTGTTTAGCCAAAATCTCATGTGTTTTTAGGAACATTATCAAGCTCTTTTGTCTTTTCAGGTTGTTCCCACTCTAGTGGTGTTTTTAACACTTTCAACCTGCTCTTATGTTGTCCAGGTTTCTGTGGCTTGCCCCACCGGCAGCTCTGACAGCTGTTGCAAAATAGGAAGATTCAGTCTCTTTCACCATTATTTCACCCCAGTATACATGGGACCCTGGGACCACGTGTGGAGGTGAGAGGCCTTGGAACAATTGCTCTTTGTGGTTTATAGGAATCACAAAACTGACTTGGAAGTGTTGCAGCTTTGGGAGGCCAGGAGAAATTGAATCTTTTTAATGCCTATGTGTGGTAACCATTGGATCAATAAAAAGTTTAAATGACTCTGCTGGGCATTGAAAATGGCAATGTTTATCATTTTTCATTTAACACTGTACACTGTATATGACAATATGCAAAAGCAGAAATATTAATGCAGCATTCTCAGTAAGAAGAAAAATAATAACTGAGTAATAAAGAGTTGCTGCTAAATATATATTTATATTTTTTTATATAATATATATATAAATATATATTATATATATAAAAATATATACTATAAATATATTTGTATATATAAAACCATCATTTTATTAAGTCAGCAGTGAATTTCACAAAGTACAAGTAGTTAAGCTGTAGTTTGTCCTGCTAATCCTGTTCTTCTTATTCAAGAAAACTTTGACTTGGCATAGAAATTTTGTCTGAATAAAAATAAATGAGATTAGTCCCTGGAGGGTTCCAAAAATTTTAAGAAAGCTCATAGAACAGTTGAAAGTAATTTTGACCCTCCTTAAAGAGGTACCAAAAATAAGTGGCTGTACAATGTGCATAGAATGGAAGGTAAAGAAATGATTTGTCCTTTTCCTTCTTTCCTTCTTTCTTTCTTTCTTTCTTTCTTTCTTTCTTTCTTTCTTTCTTTCTTTCTTTCTTTCTTTCTTTCTTTCTTTCTTTCTTTCGTTCTTTCGTTCTTTCGTTCTTTCGTTCTTTCGTTCTTTCGTTCTTTCGTTCTTTCGTTCTTTCGTTCGTTCTTTCGTTCGTTCTTTCGTTCTTTCGTTCTTTCTTTCGTTCTTTCTTTTGTTCTTTCGTTCTTTCGTTCTTTCGTTCTTTCGTTCTTTCATTTGTTCTTTCATTCTTTCGTTCTTTCTTTCGTTCTTTCTATAGGTAGGAAAGCATGTTTACACTGCAGCAGTTATGTTCTCTGTTGGTGCCTCACCCATCAGGGAGGTCTACTGGATGTGGCTCCTTCTAAATAGCTCCAAATGAACTCTTTTCACACAGTGCTCCATGGAGGCTGCATGGAAAGAGATTTTCCCTTCTGTTCCAGAAGCACAAAGGTATTTCTGAAGCAGAGAGACAGCCTCAGGTGAGCTGCAGTAGAGACTGAATTAATTAGCTTTTCTTGAGCTGTGCTGGCTTTACTCACCTGCAAGGTACCCAAGACATCAGCAGTGCCTTATCTGTCTACTCTGTTGCTCTACCACACCCTTTACTCGTCTCTCTTCCTGTTATCTTTCAGAGTTTCCATTTTACAATATCTGGTCTTGTGCCCATGATGTGTCCAATGAGCACTTGATTTCTCTTGATTTCTGTGAGTTCCCATAGTGAGGCTAGCCAACAAACATGTAGCTGAGGTGTAACAAATTGCCAGCACTGCACCTGAGCTAATAAAATTCGTTTGTTGTTTAGTGAAGCAATGCAGTAACTGTACAGTCCTGCACTAAAGGCTGTAGAGGAGCTTGAGCTCTGAGTATGAAGAAAAATGGCAGTGAGCAGCAAAACCTACCTCTGCTACTGAGCATCAAACAATGCACCTGGGGTATAATATTGTTACTTGTTTCAAATGCCTGGAACCATTTCAACTAGGATATGAAAATGTGGTCTGCTTCAAATTCTGCAAAGACTATATGACACATTTTCACAGAACCATAGAATGGTTTGGGTTAATATCATCCAGTACAACCCCCCTGCCACCCATTAGATCACATTGCACAGGGCCCCATCCAGCCTGGCCTTGGGCACTGCCAGGGATGAGGCAGCCACAGCTCCTCTGGGCAGCCTGGGCCTGGCCCTCACCACCCTCTGAGTAATGAATTTCTTCCTCACATCTAATCTAAATCTCCACTCTTTGAGTTTAAAGCCCTTACTCTCTGTCCTGTCCCTATGCTCCCTGAAAGCTGGAGAGTCCCTCCCCAGCTTTCCTGCAGCCCCCTTTAGGCATTGGCAGGCCACTGTGAGGTCTCCCTGCGGCCTTCTCTTCTCAATCTCATCTCCCTCAGCTTGTCTTCATAGGAGAGATGCTCCATCCTCTTGATCATCTCTGTAGCCCTCCTCTGCACTTGTTCCAATACTTCCATATCCTTCTTGTGCTGGGGCCCCCAGAGCTGAACACAGCACACCAGATGGGGTTCGATAAGATTTTACATCATTGAAATGCTTCTTACAAGGTTTTAAACAAGCAAGCATGTCCAAATATAAACGCATATGTATCAATATCTTACATGCAGTGGAAGTATATTTGTTTTTCTTTTTGTCAAGATGCATGCAGTGACTCGTCATTATTTTGTTAGGATAAACCAACTTTTTCAGGCATTGGCTTAGTCTATCTTCCTTTAAGAGAAGCTAAAATTTTTAAGGCTTTATTTTTATATTTTTATTTTCATTTTATTTTTATTTTTATTATTTATTTATTTATTTATATATTGGTGATAAATGAAGCTCATTTGCATTGTACTATGTAAGATAGCTGCTTGACATCAGGGTCTCTTTCTCAAGAAAAGTGTGAGAAAAAAATCCTTAAATTCTCTTTCCTAATTTCTTCCCCCATTTATTCCCTCTGTCCTGCTGTTTGGTTGCTGTGAACCTATCTTTTACCTCTAGGCAAGTGGGCAGGCAAGCATCTCCTTCTGGAACTAATGTCAATGTATCTCCTTGTATTAATTGGCAAGTAAATGGTGCAGTCTATATGTTGCCTCCTCAGGAGAGATCTCTTACTTCAGCAACATTGCTGTACTTTGCTCTGAAATTTAGCCCTTTGCTTAACCCCTTCCTAACATTGCTCATTGCTAACAATCAGTCTTTCTGCTCTTGCATGCAATGTGTGAGAGCATGGCTTCAGTGTCCCCAAGAATAGATTTTATTATTAACTGATTGGCCGTTATAAGAAGTTTTCTTTTTTAGCTAGTAATGCCTTTGGTGAATATTAGTATGTCATATAGGCATATAGGTATAACACTAGATAATTCCTTAAAATTAAGCTTATTATTATTATTATTATTATTATTATTATTATTATTATTATTATTATTATTATTGTTCAATTGCAGATAATCAAAGGAAAAAGAACTAAATAAAAATGGAATTAATTGTGACTTGGACTGCTGAGCTTTGCTGGGATAGTCTTATTAAAACAAAACAAAACAAAACAAAAAACTCAGTAAGTAAATTCACATTGCTCATCAAAAGTTGATACTGAACATTTGTTACCGGAAAATCTTCTTTGTGAAACTCCCCCCCATCCCAAGTCCTGCTTACAGGAACCACTTAACATACTCTCTGGAAGGGGAGTGTACAGTGGTGTTTTCAAGATGGTTCAGAACATTTAAAATTGCTTCCCCCAAGCAATATATCAAATTATCCTCCAAAGAGAGGAGTTGATTTTTGCAGATGATATGTTTCATATTAATATAAGTAAAGCCAGTTGCTTCACTAGCCAGCAACTGAATTATGTCTCTGTATGTTTATTTATTTATTTATTTATTTATTTATTTTTACCTGAAAACTTTCAATGATAACCATTCATTTCATCTTTTTAATTCAATTGATCATATTGGTGGAATGCAACTTCTTTGTTAATATATTTAACTGAAAAATCTTAGTTTTGTCACTAGAATGTTTTCAAATGACAAAGAATACTTCAAAAGAAAACATATATTTATTTCCTGAAGTGCTACACAGATGAAGAACATCTTTAATAAGCTAGCACCCTCCTGCTGAGTTTCTAGCATCAGAACATGTCTATGCTAGGCAAAGTTTCATTTCTATTTAGTTTCAATTAAATGCCTGTAATGTAATTACATAGCACAGGAAGGATCTATTGATGTTGTGAATTTGATTTTTAATAAGATTATAAAAAAAAAAAAAAACAAAAAAAAAACCTCTAAGGTGCCTCCATAACTTTCAAAATTATTGTCTGTCTGTCTAGCTTCTTATGTGCAATGATAACATCTGGCAAATGTCAAATCCTGTATTTTTTTTTCCCACTTTGATAAATACTTTACTTGGCCATTCATTTTAAGAGGAGTGCTCAGATTAAAACACTCCGCATTTGAGTAAAAGGCAACAACTCAAGCTCATGGTTTATGATGGAAACAATATGGGGGTTATTCTGGAAACACAGACACTGATATAATTCCCAGAGATGGTATAACTGTTTCAGCAGAAGTGTGAACTTCTTTGCTGGTGAAACTCAAGCTAAACAAGCAAGAACAATCACATTTTTACCATTTTCAAAAATATCTAATCATTTTGTGGTTTCACCTCATATTTTTAGCTTTTTTTTTTTTTTTTTTTTTTTTTTTTTTTTTGAGAAGCAGCTTTTCCATCTGTCTGATAGCAAAATTTCACCATTTCATCAATAAAACTGGCATAATTTCACCTTGAATCTATTCACAGAAGCTTCGTCACTTGAGGTATATAAATCTAGTTTGGATGAAGCAGTGACATTTAATTAAAATCTTATTTTTTGCATGAAAATCCTCAGCCCAAAATAGAAAAAATCATGTGATTGTAGTTATCTGTAGCTTATATCATGATATTTCACATACAAATTATCTTTTTTTGTGTTGCCTGTATCCTTCAATAATTTGGTTTCTTCCATTCCCACAAGTAAAAGCTGTTTCCTGTGCACATACATGCAACTGGCAGGCTTTAATGACTGGAAAGCCAAAACGAAAGACTTGATAAAAATCCAGGAGCATAACTTTCAACTTTATTCTAGAATTGTGCCACATGTAATCCTAACTGTCCCAAACATATTTCATTTAAATTGGAAATTTTGACAGTTGGGATGTAGCACTGATTGTAAGTTGGTTGGTTTGCCTTGACTGCTATTGTTTTACTTCACCTCAAGTAGATCTCAGGGCATTTTGACCTGTTCTGGCCAAAAAGGAAAAAAAGCAATTCCAACAACAAATGCTTTTATGTTGCTACTAGTACCCAATTAGGGGAAGAAATGATGAGTTTATCAGGGTTGTATCTCTTGACTTACTTGCTTAACAGGGAGTTAATGCCATCCTGATTCAGGCCACAGGTCAGGGAATGGCCACAGAGTGGGATCCACCAGCTTTAGCTGATCTTGGATCATTAACTGCTGTGACTTTCTGGATAGCCTCAATAGCATTACAAAGATATTTCAAGGTAAGGACAGAATGATTATTGGAGGAGGAGATGTCAAAGGAGGCTACAGTATCTCTTCCTATTAAGAGAATTAGTGTATTTTCTCTGTATTTACACAAAGTGCATATATGGTCAGATTTCCTTGCACATAGAATTAAAATTATATATATATATGTATATATATATTTCTGAAATATATATATACATATATATATATATATTTCTTAAAATATAGAGCAAGTTAAGTATCTACCGGAGAGTGAATTTTGTTTTGATACTGGTCTTATGAACCATTGTTATGATCTCCTTTGAAACCTAGTTTCCTGGAAGCAAAGGATGTCATAGCTTTCTTTATTATCTCATTAAAACTCTTCATTTAAACTGCTTTTCATGGCATCTTGAGTACTTTAAAATCTTTAATAGATGTATCCTGTAACACAAGTGCAAGATAGTAGATATTATTATTGCTGTTTCACAAGGAGTTTGTCTTAGAAAGGGATTCACAGAGAAATTCTGGCACAACAGAAAATTGAAACTCTGCCTCTTGATTGGGCACAAAATGAAATAAAGAAAAAATAATCAATTTAAACATAAGAAAACACTTCTGTAATGTGAAATGGATTGAAATGGTTGCCTAATGAGAATTAGAAGTCACAGTCCTTGAAGATATTCAAAGTCTGAATTGAGACAGTGCTGGGCAACCTGCTGTAGGTGTTCCTACTTTGAGGAGGGAGTTGGGGAACTGGATGATTTCCTGAGGACCTTTCTAATATCATCCTCTTTGCAATACTGCGTCTGCTGTAGTGCTTTAACCCATGGCCAATTTTACTTTCAAGCTTTTGAAGCAAATAATGACACAGAGTGGAAATGGCCATTCCACAGCCAGGTGTTCACTGGTTGCTTTATAATTCTTATAAAGACCCCATCAAAGTGTATGTACTTATTCAAGGTAAACTTCCCAGGCAGAAAAAAACCAAAACAAAAACACACCTCTTAGAAGCTTGTGTGCACTACTCTTTTCCTTAATGAAATTTCAGAAGTATTTGAAGAACAAGTTGAGTTTCTCCTTCTCTTCCATAGTGGTCCTTCATTGGATACTTCAGTTTATAAGTCAACCTGAGGCACACACATAAGATGGATGAACTTGCCCTGAAAATGTTGTTTAGTTTCTCACTCAGAAAATAAGGGTAGACTTTCTTTCTTTTTGTTTATTTTCTTTTTTGGCTTTCCAGCTAACAGTGTGTGACCTTTCACACATACAGTAGAGAAAATTCCCATCTTTTGATACAGAAACAATGCAGAGCATCTGTTAGGAAAGGTTGTTTCAATAAATAAATGAGTTACTTCTAGTAAAGTTATTGCAATTATATCCATCATTGCCATAATGAATAAAGGCCCTCTGCAGCTAAATACTGTGTGGTTTTAATCTGAACAGATAAGAGAAAGGAAAAGAGAAAGAGACAGACAATGGAAGCCTTATTCCTCCAATATTAATGCAGGTCAACAATAGGTTTGTTGTAGATGAAATTTCCTCACTCAAATGTGCAATTAGTCTGAGGGCAATAATACACGATGAGCAGGACGTTGTCATCTCTCAAGAGCATCCCTTACTGCTGTGGTTGTGCAGCTGTGCTGTTCGCTGACCGGAGCTATTATCTCTGTAAAAGGCTGTGCTGTAACTCCTGGATGCAGCAGGTCAGCTGTGTGCTCATCAAGAGTGTTTGCACTGGCATCAGCTGCCCACGATAGATGTAGACTACATTCATCTTTTGTGCTGAGCATGACACTAGTTATTAAATGCTTCCTTGTTATTTGAATAAGATTCAATAACAGGTGCTGTGTCTTCTCTGTAGAGGTCCTGTAAGACAAATGGATTACACGTTCTCCGTCTTCCTTTGTTCTGTCAGTTTTCTTGACTTACAAAGTAGCATCACAGAGTACATCTGTCTATACAGGCTTTGCTTTTCAGTGAGGTATAAGGCATAGTGTGTTTAAGGTGGGATGTTAATGATGATTAAACGGAACTGTTATATGCTTTTACAACCTATAAGGTTAAAAGAGAAAAGCAGTGTCAGAGTACTTGTACAGATATTTTGTTTTTAATTACTTCTAGAACTAAATGTATATTACATGCTTTAACTTTTCTGTGAAAGTTTTTTTTTTTTTTCTATATGAGTGATATGATAAACAGTAAATTCATTCAAGCATAAGTACTCTTAATAACTTGCATAAAATCAGAGACCTTAAATAATTTATCACTCTTCCACTTCACCATTGTTTCTAAGGGCATGGCAAAAGATCATGCACAGCTTGGTTATTTGGAGATTTTTCATTGGTATGATAGTGAGATCAGTTGGATGTTTTTCCTTTGACAGAGTTCATCTGGTCAAAAGCAAGGATTAGATATTTACAATATAAGAAATATTCTTTGCCCTAGAACAGAGAAGATCTGTAATAACTGGAGGCCTTGAGATAATGGGACCTTGTAGATCTTCCTTTTCCTATTTCGTAGAATCATAGAATTATATAATGGCTTGGATTGGAAGGGACCTTAAAGGTTATCCAGTTCCAACCTCCTTGCCATGAGCAAGGATACCACCCACTACATCAGGTCGCCCAGAGCCTCATCCAACCTGGTCTTGAGGCATCCACAAGTTCTCTGTACATCCTGTTCCAGTGCCTCATCACCCTCTGAGTAAAGAATTTGCTCCAAACATCTAATCTAAATCTCCCCTCTTTCAGTTTAAAACCATTCCCTCTTGTCATTATCTGACTGAACAAATTTATGAGATTGTATGTGCTTTTCCTTACTCTTCAGAAAAGAATAAACTCTGGAATTTATAAACTTTACAATCAAGGTTTATGTTTTCCTAAAATGTTCCGCCCAACCACAGAGAAAATTGATCAAAGTAAATAAAAGAGTAAGTATCCTTTATCTTGTAACACTAATGAGAAACTGTGCCTCCTTCTTTAAGTGTGGAAAGACCCCAGAGGATGATGGGAATAGCCTTTGCTATCTCTGGAGCACTGTTGAAGTATTTTATATCCTTTTATACTATAATTCATATGCATACAATATAATCTGTCAATACACATTATTCATAATTAACTTCATTACTAGTACTTGCAATTTTACAGGCTGAAGGCTGATTATCTAGTGTGCAGCTTTGGTGGAAAGGATCTGGAGATCTTGTTAAACATCAAGCTGAACATGAGCCAGCAGCATATCTTATCCACAAACAAAGCTAAGAGCAACCTGGGCTGTGTTGACAGGAGTGCAACAGCCAGTTGATGGCAGTGATTATCCCCTTTTACTCATTAGATACTGTGACCAATTTGGAGCCCACATTATGAGAAAGCTATTCATCAGGGAATCACCAGAATTCAGGTCAGGTGCTGGAGCACTTGCTCTGAGAGGAGAGGCCGAAGTAAAGGCGTTTATTCAGCCCAGAGAAGAGATGACTCTGGGGACTGTTCATAATTATGAGAAAGTTATCAAAAACTAAACAAGAAAGGCTCTTCACCACTCTGCACAGTGGTGCATGACAGTAGGACAAGATATCATTTCACCATGAGGGCAGTCAGGCATCAAAGCAGCTGCAGTCTCTGTCCATGTAAGCATTCAAATCCTGACTGGACAAAGGTCTGAGCAACCTGGTCTCATCTCATAGATGGTTCTGCTTTGAGAGAGAGGTTGGACTTGAGATGCCCTAAGGTTCTCTCCAACCTGAGCGGCTACATCCTGTCCTTATCTGCAGGATGGATGTGGGGGAAAAATGTGAATGCAGAAAGTTGTGTGTGTAATAGGACAAGACAAGTACATGCAGCAGTATTATTTAACACAAAGTTGGTGACAATGGACAGTGGGGTCGAGTGTACCCCCAGCAAGTTTGCTGATGCCACCAAGCTGTGTGGTGCGGTTGGTATGCTGCACTGGAGGGATGCCATCCAGAGGGACCTTGATAGGCCTGAGAGGTTGGCCTCTGAGAACTTCATGAGGTGCAACAAGGCCAAATGCAAGGTCCTGCACCTGGGCTGGGGCAATCCTAAGCACAAACAGGCTGGGGGAAGAAACAATTGAGAGCAGCCCTGAGGAGAAGAACTTGGGGGTGGTAGTTGATGAGAAGCTCAATATGAGCCAGCAATGTGTGCTTGCAACCCAGAAAGCCAAGCATACCCTGGGCTGCACCAACAGCAGCGAGGGCAGCAGGGCAAGGGAGGGGATTGTTCCCCTCTACTCTGCTCTTGTGAGACCCCACCTGGAGCCCTGCACTCAGCTCTGGGGTCCCCAGCACAAGAAGGATTGGGACTTGTTAGACTGGGTCCAGAGGAGGCCAGGAGGATGACCAAGGGGCTGGAGCACCTCTTCTATAAAGACAGGCTGAGGGATTTGGGGTTGTTCAGCCTGTAGAAGAGAAGGCTGCAGGGAGGTGTCGCAGTGGCCTTTCAGGACCTAAAGAGGCCTACAGGAAAGCTGGGGAGGGACTCCATGTCAGGGAGTGGAGTGACAGGATAAGGAGTAATGGCTTTAAACTGAAAGATGATAGATTTATATTAGACATACAAAAGAAATTCTTCACTCTGAGGGTGGCGAGGCACTAGACATACACTGTCATGAGCTTTACAGTATCTTCTGCACAGTGTGAAGGAGACATGCACAGGTTCTGAAACCTGTACAGCCTTGTTATTGTGGTATCCAGTTCAAAGCATCTCACCTCTCTTAGAGCTGGAATATATTAGATTGGGCAAAGAGCCATATGTGAGTTTCTGTTCAGTTTGCTGTACTTGAGGTAGCTTGTCCCAAACCTCACATTGCGTTTACACTCTATAGCCAATTTTCCTAACTTCTAGGTATTTTTGGATAGAATACCATAGAAGGCCTTAGGTGGTGGCAGCAGTTATGCTTAACACTACTTTATTCAGCTTCTTTGTAGGAGAAAAAGAGTTTTAGTCTCCTTAAATAAGTTCATAAATCTGTAAATAGTTATTTATTGGTAAGAAGACGTGAATTAGAAGACCAATGATACATTTTCCCATAAAGAAGCCAGAGTAGGCACTTGTAAATTATTTTTACTCCATTTTGGGTATTTTGAAATTTATCGTATTTTACAGAAATATAGTTGCCTTTTTAGTATAAAAAAAAAAAAAAAAAAAACCAATCAAAAAAACAAAAAACACTGAAATAATATGAATGTTTAGTAGGAGGAGAATTACCTTCCATTTCCAAACTATTGTTATGAGGTGACAGATTTCCTAAAAAGTATACAAAGGCTTATGTATCTGGTCAGGGCTGTTGTTTAGGCCACCCATTTAGTGTATTGTACTTGCATTCTTTTAAATCAGGACTTCAGGATCCTGTGGAGAAGTCTGTTTTCCTTAAATACAGGTTGCTAAACTAAATTATAGCATGTGAACATGTGGCTACTTTCTTTTTCTCCCCCTAGATTGCTAAATCCCATTAAGTTAGCACAGAACAAAAGATGCTTTTCCAATGGCATCTTTATTTCTCTCAATAGATATTCTTCGTCTTTCCTTCTGCTGCTTTTCCTTCATTACTTACTGTTTGAGAGGATTTCTGTAGAAAACCCATGTCTTATAATTTGGAATTATGGTTCAAAGGAGCTTTACACATTATTAAAGTGCAATCTTTTTTTTTTTTTTTTTTTTTTTTTTTCTTTTTTCTTCCGATTTCCACTTAAAAATAACTTAATCATACTGAGATTTTTCAGTACCCAGCCACTGAAATTCTGCCACAAAAAAAAAAAGCAGCTCTGCTGCATTCTGCCACTTTGAAAAAACTGGTCAAATTTGTCCATCAGTTAACTGAAGTGTAGGCTAATTCTAAACCCTGAATATCCAAGCTGTTTTAGATGAAGAAAGTATCTCTAAGTTCACCACCACTGTACTAGTTTGTTTGTCACAGATCTAAAAGGAATCAGATGAAAGTGTATGAGATGAAAGCGTGTTGTGGGATATTTTAAGGTCACAACCAGGGCTAAAATGTTCATATTTTATACCAACATATTATGATTTTTCTCAAAAGATCATCAATAGATGATATTTGATGATCTATTTTGTTAAATCAGAATTAATTTTCAGAAGGACTTTGAATAATGAAATAGCAAGGGAAAAAAATAAAGAAAAAAGTCTCATTCTGTAGCTGTGAATTCTGTGCCTTTGACACAGTCTCCCACAGTATTCTCCTGGGGAAACTGACTGCCTGTGGCCTGGACAGGTATACTCTTATCTGGGTAAAAAACTGCCTGGAGGGCCATGCCAGTTGGCCATGGGTTGTGGTTAATGGAGTTAAGTCCAGCTGACATCCTGTTACAAGTGGTGTCCCCCAGGGGTTGGTATGGTTTCTTGTTTAATATCTTCATGGATGACCTGAATGAGGGGATTGAGTAAGTTTGCAGACAACATCAAGTTGGGAGGTAGTGTTGATCTGCCTGAGGGTAGGTGGCCCTCCAGAGGGATCTGGATAGGCTGGACTGCTGGGCTGAGGTGAATGGGATGAGGTTCAACAAGTGGTGATTCCTGCACTTTGGCCACAATAACCACAATAGTTGGGACAGAGTAGCTAGAAGACTGTGAAGAAGAAGGGGACCTGAGAGTGTTGATGGATGCTTAGCTGAGCCAGCAGTGCCCAGGTGGCCAAGTAGGCCAATGGCATCCTGGCCTATATTAGAAATAGTGCAGCCAGCAGCAGCAGGGAGGTGATCATCCCCCTGTACTCGGCTATGGTGAGGCTGCACCTCAAGGACTGTGGTCAGTTTTAGGCCCCTCATGACAAGAAGGACATGGAGACCCTGGAGCATATTCAGAGAAGAGCAACAAAACTAGTGAGGGGTGTGGAGCACGAGACTTGTGAGGAGCGGCTGACAGAGCTGCAGTTGTTTAGTCTCAGAAGAGGAGGCTCAGGGGAGACCTCAGTGCACTCTAGAACTTACGGAAGGGAGGTTGTGATGAGGAGGGGGTCGGCCTCTTCTCTTAGATAACTAATGCTAGGACTCCAGGAAATGGCCACAAGTTACGCCTAGGTAGATTTAGATTACATATTAGGAAAAACTTTTTTTCTCAGAGAGTGTTCAGGTGCTGGAATGGCCTGCCAAGGGAGGTGGTGGAGTCACCGTCCCTGGCGGTGTCCAAGAAGTGCCTGGAGAAGGTGCTATGAGATATAAATTAATAACTTAGTGGGTAGTACTGGTAATAAGAGGACAGTTGGACTAGATGATCTTGTAGGTCCTTTCCAACCTTGTGTTTCTATGATTCTATGATTATATGAAAATGGTGCTCAGCTGGGGCAGTCAGTAAGCAGCCTAAACATATGACAGATGCACAGACAACTTCAAAGATGTCATTACAAGTGCCTGTGGAGATATTTGAGAAGCCAGATGCTGCTGCTTTATGTCTTCCACAGATCAGTGTGTCCTGTGATCACCTTCCAAAGGGGGTGTGTGGTTCAATATGCCAAAATAAACAATATTCCATCTAGTCATTTTTTCTATTTTGAGTGCTCATTTAGTATGTGTATGTACACAGGAAATATATGTGCATATATGTGTATGCTTTTACATATAAACACATAAGCACACATGCCCCCTGACTCTCTCTGCCCTGAGGTACTTTCACACCTGCTAGGTTATTTGACAGATGTATTTTAGAGTTCATCTGGGCATAGATTACAGGTGCATTAAATAAAACAAGACAGAGTGAATGTTTACATTTGTTTGCAATTGTATGGTAGATGTCATTTATTTCTGTTCAAATTATTACCTTGCACATATAAACAGTAAATGTAAACTATTTTTGTTGGTAGCCTTTGCTTTGGCCTGGACAAGAAAGTGATTAGCAGACCAATTCCTGATCCCATCTCTGGCTGGCTTGGCAACAGAGACTGGGGATCCTCTGTCTTTCCTAGAGGCTTATACTGCATTTATTTGTTTACACCTTTACACTGCCATCTTAATTATTCACCAATTAAAAAATAAAAATAAAAATCTAACCTAAAAATGTAATCTAAAAAAATCTAAAAAAATATGTAACACTACATCAGGAAAAAACAAAAACAAAAACAAAATCCTGTCATTTTAGCAAAGAGGTCCCCAAAGTCCAAATCATTGCAATTTATTTGGAACTTCTATGTAAATCAATCCATAGGAACTACCTGAATTAATTCCTGTTCAAAAAAGACCCAAGGTGGGGAAGTAAAGAAAAAATAAAATTAAAATACATCCCTTTAAATTTTAAACAATAGAAAATCTACATAGAAATACTAGTTAAATTGCTTCAGTAGGTCAGCTATTCTCTGCAGAAAGCTTGCACTCTGCTTTTGGTCTGAGTTTGTATAAAATCTGAAGTCTGGCCATTGAGCCAGTTTCAAATTTTATGCTTAATTTTAATGACACTTGATTAAGAAATATCAGTTTGTTGTTGGTGTAGCTTAATGAATGAGATTAAAACACTTAATTTAAAGCTTGCAAGAAAATAATAGTTCTGCTTTCTGGTGAAAATTTCAGATTTCAGTCCGTTTTCCTTCTGGAACAGGTTGTAAACAAATTATTTAAAAGCGGAAATCAAGTAAGAAAATTGGACCACAAAATAATTCAGGAAGAATTTCTTATGTGGTAAATGATACATCTTTTATGAAAGGAAGATGAAAGTATTTTCACCAATTATTTTTGACATTACTTGAAATTAGTGTTCCTTTTTGAACATTATGTTTCATCAGTCATGCATTTCAAGCCCATAGTTGCCTGCTTAGTTCTTCTCCCAGTATTACCTTGGTCTTCCACACGTCTTTTGTTTTTTGGGTGCAGAGAATGACCAACCCATAATACCAACAGATTCAAAATTAACACAGTCTGTCTTCTGACTAAGATATTGTTAATTCTAACACATGACTGCTCAAAATGACTCATTTCAGGACAAAAAAAAAAAAAAAAAAAAAAAGCAATAAACCCAAAATATTTTCCTATCCAAATATTTGCAATTCGTTATGCTGTCTCATAAATTAACATATTCCTGTATGGTCTTTCAATTCATTAATGTCAATTAAATGACACTGGTGTAAGAACTGATTGTAGAAGTACTTCAGGAGAAACTTGCCTCATTGTCTGTTTTGTTGAGACCTGCCAATACGTTTTTTGAATGACTGTGTTTTGACCTTCATCAATGGCATCCCAGTTATTTTATGCTTCAGTTGGTGAAGACAGGTTGTTGTTTTTTTGCCTGAGGAGCCTAGGATAAACTCAGCTCCTCTGTACAATACTAAAGCTTGCAGTATTCACACCATACATTTCAGAAAGGCCTTAATAAAAATAAATATATACATATTTATTATATTTTATTATTATATATATATATATATTTTTTCTGTCTTATTCATATTACTGCAATTATAAAAGTTGTGCATATAGTTTTGAAGTGTATGCTGTTTGAAAGCTGGGTCTGGCCCAGAACACATCAAAGGACACATTCAGTAGCTGGATAAAGGAATTTAACAATCAGTCAGAAGTGGTGGACCTTCGCTGTGCACAGTATTTTCATGAGATTTTATTTTGGGCCAAAATGAGTTGGTGGGCTATCTCTATATCTGAGTACTGTTACAAACAATTTAGGAAGCATAATGCCTTTGGTCTAACTCTAAATGGCTATGTATATATTTTGTTAGTGTTCTTTTAACTAGGTCAGTAATTTGGCCAATTTATATACCAGTTTTGAATTTTTGTTTAGTGATCTAATTTATAGAAATTCAAAAAATTAATTCACAGTGTGATGACTACCATATAAATTGAATCTTTTTAATGCATTTTTAAACATTACTCTAGAATGCATATCACTAAGAGTGCAGGTGATAACCTGTCCTATATCTATATTTGTGAGCTAAAGTTAACAAAATTAAGTACTGAAAATTGCATCCTTTCTTTCTCAAGCTTTCATTGCAGGAAAAAGTTCCTAGGATATTGTAATGTTTTTATTTAAAACTCCTTAAATAGTTCAGATGATATGCGTAGCCTTCACGAACCATTCCTGATAGCAATCTCCATCAGATATTTCTTTCATAAATAATCTCTGGGTTTGTATTTGAAATTGAAAGATTAAATGCTGTCAGAGATATCACGTGCTGTAATGAGATATCATGTTTGGACATTTCTTGAAAAAGTTTTTTGCCTATAGAAGTAAATCAATTGTTTTTGAAAACATATCTGTCATTAAAAGTAGTTTTCATACAAAAGTGGTATGGTACTTGCCTCTTTTAAATAAACCATTCAATTTTAATTACATGTGCTAGGAATATATATTAGAATTCTTCTAAACAAAATCTGGGGAGACTGTGTATTTTATTAACTCTCAACCCCAAATTTCTGGAATATTTAAAAAATAAAACACTTTCATATAATTATCTACAAGAAAGGGGATGGTTATAAGTGGTAAATAAATAGCAAAGGATATTTTTCTTTCTAATGTAAACATCTGGCAGTAATCCTTGCTTACACAATTAATGGGCATTTAATTGGCAATGATCAGTTTATTGCAGCAATATGAAGTGAATGTTTCCCCAGGAACAAACAGCTGTTGCAAGAATTTCACAGCAATTTAGCAAACACCAGGTGATAGCTGTATCTAGAATGAAGTGTTCTGTCTCCAAGTGAATACAGTAGCAGTGAATCAGAAAAAGGATATAAAAAGAGATTTATCTTTTTTTTTTTTTTTTTTTTTTTCCACAGCCTCTGTAATACTGTTTCTAAATCAGCCTCACCAAAACAATAATTAAATGAAATCCATAAGTATTCTACAGGGGCCTTTTAAAATACGTCTTCATTTAAACCCGTGAGACACTCAAGATAAGACTAATTCTGAGACTTTGTTTTAAAACTGTATATTTTTAATTAGAAGTGCAAGTTTTTCAGAATCATCTGCATTTAGAATTTTTGTGTCCAGTTATAAACCAGTATTTGAATCAAATAGACATTGGCAGCTCATGCAAATTTGTTTCATTGGTGTTTGTAAATTAGAACACACAAAAGTAACTTTTCTTTTCTTTTTTATTTTTTTTTATTTTTTTTTTTCATTTCTACCACTTGTATGACTATTCTAAGACCATAGTTTGATTCATTGTTACTAAAAAAAAAAAAAAAAAGGCAGAAAAAAATTGGCTTCATCCACAAATTACTGACGATTAAGTAAAAATATAATTATTTCTACCAGCTGTCTAAAATTAAATGTATTACTTTTTAATTTGTGTTGCTTGTGAGCAGCTTTTCCATTATGGCTTAAATAAAGTTTTTCATTTTTCATTATGTTCTCTCATTACTAATTTAATATAATGATAATAGCTATGCGAACTTTGTGTTACTCTGCTTTTGGCATAGATTAAATTGCATGTTTCATATGTAGCATGCAGGCCAGTACTTTGATTTTTTGAAAGCTTGGCTTCATTGGTGAAGAAAGTAATTTTACTTCAGAAAAATGCCTTATTTACTATGCTATTTTGTATTAGCCTATGCCACCGTCTGCAAACAATACACCAAAATGAGCAAAGAATCAAGGGACAGTTTATAGAACAATACTTTTTTTTTTTTTTTATGCTCATGTTCTGCAATAATTCATCTCCATGACAAAAGCAGACAATCAATCATCTTCTATTGTGCTTTTCTCCATTAAAATTACTATTCTTGATATAACAAAAGGAATCTGCCTAAATAACAGGAATGTTCCTACATGTTTAAATCCATAAATTGATCAGGCTCAACAAACAACCCCATAAATCATTAATATGACAATACAGTTTTTGAATTAATTCATACATATTAATATCAAATTATACCACTGTTGTTTATAATCTTCAGAAAATATGCAACAATGCATATTAAAAGGCTGTTTTATTATATTCCATTAGACAAACACTGCAACTGGTTATTTTGCCTTGTCAATAACTTGTAATTTTCATTGTGAAAATTGATTATTCTCTAATGCATTAAACCAAATATTGTGACTTTTTAATAATTATTTAGATACATTAACCGCTGGCCAGTTTTTTTGTGCACAACCACATCTCTTACTGATATCATTTAAGATGTGCCACACCAATTTGGTGCCAAGGAATAAGATAATAAAAAGCATGTTTGACTTCAAGTCACTAAATTCAGATAGCAGTAATATTTAGTATTTTCAGACTGCTGCTAAAAGGAGTAGATTTACTAGTTATCAAACAGCAGCATGCATAATATTTTGCTTTTATTCATGTAAAGATGTGAAGTATGAAGTTTTATAAGAACTGAATTCCTTCAAGAGGCAGTTATGAAGTGCCAGGCTACTGGCAAATAAAAGGACAGACTCCACAAGACTGCAGTCTGGCTAATGAATGATAGAAACTGTCAAGTATATTGGATGTGAAAGGAAATGGTCTCAATACGCTAGTAACCTGTTAACAGGAACTTCTTTTCATACATTACCACATGGGAATTTTAAGGAAGGATTGCCTGAGGCGATCGGCTCCGGAGCTGATGTGTCCGGAGCGGAGCAGGGGATTGAGGCGGGCAGGGCTATTTTCCCTCCAGTGAGGTCACTTGAGGAAGCCCAGGGAGAAGTGACTCCTCCTAGGCTGTACAAAGGCAGCCCTGGGGGAGTGCGGCGACCAGGACACCAGGACAGGTAAAAGGCATGGTGCGTCAGTCAGGGCAGGGCACAGCAGTTGGAGTGGCAGTTGGAGCAGGGAGGGTGCCCTCACCACTCTTTTCCAATGGTGGTTGCAACCTGCTCATGAAGAGCCTGGTCATGGTATCCACTTGGCAGAAAGCCATGGCCTCTGCATCTCTTGCGGCCTCTCCAGACACAGCTACTGGTGTGGCTACCCAGACAGAGGTCTTGGGTACACGCAGCTGTCTGGGCCCTGGGCTGCAGGGTGTCCGAGTCTTCTGTCAGTGTCTGAGAGTAGCAGCAGTGGGTATGCCAGTGGGAGATGTGCCCAGGTTGAAGAATTGTTCAGTCTGGTGGTGGAGCTTCAGAAGGAGGTGAGTAGGCTGAGGAGCATCAGGGAGTCAGAGAGGGAGATTGACTGGTGGAAGCATACTCTACCTTCCTTAAGGCAGACTCATGAGACACACACCACACAAGGACCAAAGGTTCCCCTACCCCACCAGGCAGACACTACACAAAAGGCAAAGTTCTCCCATCCTGCCAGGCAGTAGGAGGGGACCTAGGTCAAGAGGGGGAATGGAAACAGGTTTCTGCTTGGGGTTGTAGGTGAGCCCTTTCCCTGCCCACCTTCCCTTCCTGACTACCTTTACCTAACAGGTATAAGGCTCTAGAACTTGATAGTTAAAACAATGATGTAGATGAAAGCCCATTCCAGTTGGAAGGTCAATTGCCTGAAGATACTGCCTAAGGCAAGGCAACCTTCCAAGCAGGTCCAGGAGGTTCCTAAAGCCTCTTGATGATAACTCCTTGGTGCAGGTGCTAACGGAGACAACTAGGAAAGGTGCCTCCTAGATCTGTTGCTGGAGAACAGAGAGGGTCTTGTGGAGGATGAGGCAACTGGGGGCTGTCTTGGTCAGAGTGACCATGAAGCACTTGAGTTTAAAACTTTTGGTGACAGGAGGAAAACTGCCGCCAAAACATCAGCCCTGGATATGGGGAGAGCAGACTGCAGGCTGCTCAGGGAACTAGTTAGCAAGGTCGCCTGGGAAACTGCTTTTGCAGGCTTTGGTGTTCATCGGTGCTGCACAGGATCAGGTAATTCCAAAATATCAGAAGTCAAGCAGACTGGGCAGTAGACCAGCTTGGTTAACCAAGGATCTTCTTCCGGAGCTTAGGCATAAAAGGAAAGTGTATGGCCATCGGAAGCAGGGTCAGGCAATGTGGAAGGACTACAGGGATGTTGTTCACGTTTGTAGGGAGAAAATTTGTGTGGCCAAAGCCCAATTAGAGTTGAAGCTGAATAGGTCTGTGGGAGACAATAAAAAAGGCTTTTTAAAATATGTGAATAGAAAAAGGAGGACCAGAGAAAACATAGGTCCACTACTTGATGGTCACCTTACAGACGAGGACATAGGCAAAACAGAGACATTTAATGCCTTCTTTGCCTCTGTCTTCAACATTGATGAGGGTCTTCAGGATCCCGGTTATCTTGAGCTGGAGGAGTATGATGGTGGGAATGACAAACTCCCAGCCAGCCCTGAACATGTGCGGTATTTGCTGCTCCACCTGGATCCATACAAGTCCATGGGTCTGGATGGGATTCATCCCAGGGTGCTCAGAGAGCTGGCTGACGTCATCATGGGACCTCTCTCAATTTTTCAATAGTCTTGGGAACCTGGAAAGGTCCCAGCAGACAGGAAGCTGGCAATTGTTATACCAGTTTTCAAGAAGGGCAAGAAAGAGGACACTGGCAACTACAGGCCTGCCAGTCTTACATCAGTGCCTGGTAAAATTATGGAGAAGATTATCCTTGAAGCTATTGAAGCTCACCTGGGGGACAATGCAGTCATTGGTCCCAGCCAACATGGGTTCATGAAGGGTAGGTCCTGTTTGACAAACTTGATTTCCTTTTATGGTAAGATTACCCTTCTTGTTGATCGAAGGAAAACAGCCAATATGATCTTTTTGGATTTCAGTAAAGCTTTTGACACAGTTTCCCACAGGATCCTATGAAATGTCCAGCATACAGCTGGACACAAACATCACATGATGGGTGAATAATTGGCTGATGGGTTGGGCTCAAAGGGTAGTTGTAAATGTGTCTGCATCAGGCCCGTCACTAGTGGTATCACCTAAAGCATTTGAGGACTCTTTAATGTTTTTATAAATGATTTGGATGTAGGACTAGGAGGTGTTCTGAGTAAGTTTGCTGATGGTACTAAATTGGAGAAGTTGTTGACTATGAGGGTGGAAAGGCCTTGCAGAGATATCTGGACAGATTGGAGAGCTGGGCAATCACCAACCGCATGAAGTTTAACAAAGGCAAGTGCCAGGTGCTGCACCTGGGACGGAGCAACCCTGGCTGTATGTACAGACTGGGCAACAAGAGGCTGGGGGGAGAAAGGGGTCTGGGGGTTTTGGTTGACAGCAAGCTAAATATGAGCCAGCTGTGTGCCCTAGCAGCCAGGAAGGCCAACCGTACCCTGGAGTGCATCAAGCACGGCACTGCTAGTCAGTTAAGGGAAGTGATTGTCCCACTCTGCTCTGCGCTGGTGCACAGTACTCTGTGGCCTCACCTCGAGCACTGTGTGCAGTTCTGGGCACCACAGTGCAAAAAGGACGTGAAAGTGTTGGAGAGTATCTAGAGGAGGGCTATGAAGATGGTGAAGGGCCTAGAGGGGAAGACATAATAGGAGCGGCTGAGGTCACTGGGTCTCTTCAGCCTGGAAAAGAGGAGGCTGAGGGAAGACCTCCTCGCAGTATACAGCTTCCTCATGAAGGACAGGCAATAATCTTTAGGGACCAGTGATAGGACCCGAGGGAATGGTGTCAAGCTATGACAGGGGGTTGTCTATCACGAAGAGGTTCTTCACTGGGAGGGTTGTTGCACACTGGAACAGGCTCTTCAGGGAAGTAGTCACGACACCAAGCCTGTTGGAGTTAAAGAAGTTTTTGGACTGTGCTCTTAGTCATAAGGTCTGATTTTTTTGGGTAGACCTGTGTGGTGTCAGGAGTTCGACTTGATGATCCTTCTGGGTCATAAACTTCCAACTTTGTATGTTCCATGATTCTGTGATTTAAGCAAAAAGACTGAAGTGGATTCAAAACTACAATGCATATGTTGGCTTTATGTAGCAATTAGTTACCTATGACATAAACTATTGCTTTGCTTCTGTCTTTCTTAGTGATGGAGAAAGTTGTTGTTTTGTACATTCACTTCATCTCATAAAACAGAGGTATGATGAATATTTAGAGAAAATATTATAGTGGAATTGTTTTAAAGTTAGCCTTAGTAACTGCACTGATATGACCTGAAAGTGTGGTTATGTTTTTATGGTGTACCCATTAAAATAAGAATGTCCTTTTGACTTTGCGCCTGGATTTCTCACACTGAAATACAGTAAAACACTTAAATTAAAATGTAAATAGTTTATATATAACACAGTAAAGTAACAGGACTAAGTTAAGCTAATAATGCTGCACGTCATTAAGTAGGACAAAATTCATATGACTTCAGAACCCCTGAAGATTTCTTTAATTGTATTTTTTTTTTTTTTCTGAATTAATGAGGCCAGGCCATAACATGTTTCAAGAAAATGAAGTCCTTTGTTACAGAAATGCATATGCAGTCGCATGGCATCAGAGAAACTAGACAATATAGATCGTTGTAAGTATATTTTTATCACATTATAAATGGACGTCACAGCAAGTTAGGCAACCTTTATCTAATTAAATTTTCTTAATATCTTCTTGTTAAACGCTTCTTAACCATTAATTGACTGTGAAGCTTCAATACCTGTTTTCATTCATAATCCACACTGTCAATATAAAGTGGTTATGAATTTTTTTGGATGTTGTTCTATTAAAAATTACTCCCTCCCTTCCTTACCATGGTATTAGTTGCATACTAACACCACGTAGGCACATTAGATGGTTATAATAACAAAACAAAAATGATTTGTTACTTGTGTTTTAACGCTTCTGTGTATAAGAAGCTTTACATTCAATTTTCCACTGTTCCCTGCTCACACCCTTACAATCCTTACAATCATAACCTCCTCTTCTTAGTATTTACTCAGTTCCCTTAACCTTCCTTTAGGAAGCCTGTTACAACAGTAACAGAGACATTTATAATAAAATAAGATAGCTAAGTTCATGGTTTATACAGTGATTACAAGAATCAAAATCCAGGAAATAATATGCAGTACTATATGGTGAATCACTGTGAATTCTAAAGCTTATATACAGTTGTTTACTGCCACTGAATCTTTTATATACCCAGTAATTAGGGAAGCAAGACACACCTTATGTTTTATGGCAGTGAATTCCAAGATGTCCAATAACTTTTCTGTAAGCTACAAAGAAAAAACACACACTGGCTCTGTAGCATTCTAACTGGTATAACTGTTTTGGAAGAGCTGTGAGAATAAACAAGTGAATTGTGCATTTTTGTAGTCTAATGTTAATTCTACCTTTTCCAGAATTATTGTCATCTATGAAGTGAGTTTCAACTATTGTAATTATTTCATTTATTTTAATTATTTTGTACTTTCTGTTGGAAAAAAAAAAAAAAAAAAGTACATTTTATTTATCTAGGTGAATTTACACATTAAGGGTAGACAAACTCCCATTTTCTAAATTATTTCTAATTTTGAGGGTGAATCTAGTTTCTCCTTCAGAAATCACTCTAATAAAAATGAACCTATTGTGAACATGTCTTCTATTAGTCTGTTTCCTCTCATAATTCTGGAGACAGAATTTGGAAGCTAGAATTAGGTTTCAATGGCTGAAATTAGGAAAATGAAATGTAAAGGAAATAAACTAAAAACCCTATAAGCCTTCTTTTAGCTTTCTTATGAAGATGTTACCTGAAGAGCACTTCAGCTAACTATTTAGTATCATACTAGTATCTGCTATTTAAGATCATACAGTGAGTGGATAATTCATAGACAGAAGGGATTCAAGTTATGACTTGCACTTGAGAATTAGCCCCCAGGTCTGTAGAACAGCATATAGATTTAATTAGCTTTCTAGTTTCTACCATTCCTGAAGATTGTTTGGTTTGTGTACAGTAAACCAGCTTCTTTATGGTATAGAGATGTTTCAAACTTGCAAAAGCTGCATCTGAAATGCATTGTTTAACAATAAATAAATAAATAAATAAATAAATAAATAAATAAATGAAATCTATGTATGTAGATAAGTTCCTTCATTACTTGCTGTCAGTGTCAAGCAGCATTTGAGAGAATTCAAAAAGATTCCTGGTTTAAATTTTTTGAAGCTGGCAAACAAATTCCTAGGTGAAGGAGATAAAGCTTTTGGTCTTTTCTATTGCAGATGACATCTTAACTCTGGCAGTTAGCTACAGTTCGGTCATACTGTTCTATGCTAGTTATGAAATGCCATTTAGCGATCAACGCTGCACAGAAGGTAAGATCCTGGGTATCCCACCTGAGCTACCTAAATTTATTTTCCTGACTGAAGTAAGATAAAAACGAAATACTTATTTAGCTGAATTAATATATATATATATTAATTTATCTCAGGTGCCCTTGACACCTTGAGTAAGTATGGTCACTTGACACACATTCAGAATGCTGTGTCCAAAATCTTTAGTTTGTTTGTTTTGTGAAATAAGAAAACTATGATAGTATTTATGACAACTGTAAATAAGTAAACCCTGAAAATTTTCTAGTTATCCATTTCCTTGCTTCTAGAAGCACAAGATTTATTAGAAAGAATCTGTAATCAGTGGAGTAAGACTATATTATTTCCCTTTGTCTAAATGCATAAAACTTTCTTGTAATTCTCTATCGCTGCAGTTATGTAGCACCCTCTTCTATATATATTTGCAGAGCATTTTGCATCATAAAATGACAAAAAATCAGCTATAGCTGAAGGTTTAAAATCTACAAGAAAATTCAGTCTAAGACGTGAAAAAAAAAGGTTTTCTTTGTAACATATATAATATTAGTTTTTATTATTATTATCATTATTGTTGTTGATATTATTACTATTGCTATTGCTATTGCTATTGCTATTGCTATTGCTATTACTATTACTATTACTATTACTATTATTATTATTATTATTATTATTTTTAGGCCAGTGACACAGTATCTATTACAATCAAGGTTCTATTTTCAAAATCAATATCCATGACCAAAACCCACTAATATTGTAAGATACTAACTAAGGTCATTGCAGAATACGAAATGAGTTCAACAGTTAAAGGACTTTCCAAATCTCTATATTGGCATATTTAAGCCTGCTTGATATTGGAAAGTATGGCCAAGTCATTTACTGATATTAGTATGTTTACAGTTCTTGTTTAAGGAACTCTTGACTGCATAGGCATGTCAACTGATTTATTTATTTATTTACTTCAGTAAAATAATTAAATGGGTTTGGTTTGTTATAGGACTCAGCCTAGAACACAAAGACTTATCTGGAAAGTGTTCTTATGCAACAGAGAACTGGAAAAAAAAAAAAAAAAGCTACTCCTAATTTTCCCCGAATTCTCCAATCATCCTTCTGTGTACATCCGAAGATGTACAAGATCCTTTATATCTTCAAAATAAGGTAAGAAACATCATATTTCTTTCTGTGATGTGCGACTGACTTCATGTATGCTTTGCAGTGATTTATTCTGGTTTTCACAAACTTCTGGTTTTGAGAAAATACAAGGTTTCTGACAGAGTTAATGTTCCCAGTTTTCACTATTAGCCTCTGTTGAGAAGAATTTATTTATTTATTTATTTATTTATTAACTACAAAATTAATTCAATTAGTGATAGCATCTTTTATGAATAACTAGTAGGAAAGACAAGGGGTGCTATTTGTGCCCCGTTTTGTAGGTGGGCCATTGTCAAGACTTGTTCATGGTTATCCCAGGCAGCTGATAGATCGAACATATTTGATGTTCAACTGCTGCATACCGCCCTACCTCATATAGTAGTCTGGCAGGAAATGTGCTACAGAAGCATTTAAGAGCAGTTAACACCCCAATGTGGCAGTGTTGCCCGTGTGAAGAAAATGTTAAATTTAGCTTTTTAAAATAAAAATGCTTATGTTGCTCTGCAGATATACAAAGATGTGAAGAAAGTAGAAAAAGTGCTCAGAAAGTAACATCTGTTTAAGAAGCTTCCTTCACCAACAGAGTACTATGTTGACTAGTAATGGATGTAGAAAGAGAGATGACAAGAGGAAAGATTTGGGAAATTGCTCAAAAACTCTCATGCTTCTAGAGGTCGATCTGTTAATCTTATTAATAGTTATCTTTGGAGTTTTCTTTCCTCTTTTGCTTCAAGTGCAGGGATTAACTGAGCTAGTTACTCTCAGGTACTAGCTAGTCTGATGGACAGCATTTTTTATTATTAAAAACAAAACAACAAAACTAACCATAAAATAGTCACAGCTGCTTAAAGAATGATTTGTTCTTTAAGATTTCAGGACAAAAGTGTATACTCTGTCATAATCTGATTTAGAAACTTACCTAAGTGCTAAGACTAATACAACAGAATCCCAAACTTCACTTTTACATTTTACCTCAAATACAGACTTTGAGTAGGCTATTAAGTATAATGCTGAAGAATTTGTTTTTACAGAAGTGTAGAGGGGTGCTTGTCACCTCATGGACAATTCAAATTCAAAGTCTTAAAAGCAGATTTAGCTCAACCTGTTTGTTTCAATTCAAGTCCTTGGCTAACTGCTGCCTGAGGCACTGTGAGTGAAGATAAGCTGCTCTATATGGAGATTTACACATTCCAGGTGCTATGCCACTTGCCGTAATATATTTAAAATGTAATTATATTTGAAATGTGATATATCTGCATAGTCTTATATAAAAACTTGAATATTTGATAGTGTTTTAAAAAGCAAGATTGCTTGGTCACATTAATACACGTGCATTACTACAGGCAAATTTATGAATTTTCTGAGCCAACAGTGTAGGCTAGGAGTGGAAGTTTGCTATTATGCTTTCGACAGAAAAGTTAAAAATTGATTAAACTTTCACCACAGAACAGTGCTGGTGAGCACTGCTCACAGATGAACATTATTTACCCTCAATCTGCTGCACTCTCCATGCTATTACCTCTCTGTATACTTTTGCAATCAATATCGTCCATAGTGCACCTTTCAGTAAACCAGTGCCCTGTACATGCAGGAAAAAGTGAGAAAGGGGAGTACTTGAAGTGACGGAAAAAGTACAGGGTGCATGACTTGACCCCAGAGGACGATACTTCTGCATTGCTCCTTACACAGCACTCACAGCCACTCACCTGGCGTTAGTTAACATTACAGATTGTTTTGCAGCTTGAGTGACAACTCTTCCAGTTCAATCAGTGCATCCAATATAATGCCTCATTGGTGCCAAGCAACGTGTTACAGTGTGTCATACCTTGCACTTAGTTTGGATCAGTTTCTGCTTCTCTGGAACATTTTAGTGAAGTGGAGTCGTTGTTTCAGGGGGTGTGATCTCACAACATACATGATTCTGGATATAAGTGCTCAAAAAGTGGCTGACACAGGTCAAGGAGGCACATAACACTGCATTGCATTTTTATAGTTCATGGGAGATTTAAGGGGAAATACAAATTGTTCTACATGATGTATTCCAGCTCAGGATCTAGCCTCTGATCAGTGTAACAGAATCATAGAAACATTAAGGTTGGAAAAGACCTCCAAGATCATCTGGTCCAACCATCACAGTACTACAAATGTTGCTCACTAAATGACATCCCTGCGCACCAGGTCCAACCATTCCTTGAACACCTCCAGGTATGGTGATGCCACCATTTCCCTGGGCAACCCGTTCCAATGCCTGACCACTCTTTCTGAGAAGAAATGTCTCCTACTTGTTTGAATTGTTGCAGAGCAGTGCTTACATTGAGTCTAGGACTTTTCAGCTTCTCACACTGCCCTGCCAGCAAGGAGGCTGGGTGTGCAGGAGGAGCTGGGAAGGGACAGAAGCAGGATGGCTGACCCCAACTGGCCAAAGGGGTGTTCCGTACCATCTGGAGTCATGCTGGACAAGTACTGTGGGGTGGCTGGCTGGGGGATGGCAGGGCTACCGGCTGCTCAGGGGCAGGCTGGGCATCGGTCAGGGGGTGGTGAGCAATTGCTTTGGGCCAAGCCCCAGCACGTTGCAGTGATTTGTGTCTCTCTGGAATTGCCAGGGTGATGGCACACTTCTTCCAAGCCTTTCATTCTGCCATTTTGTTAGGAGTTTGCACCTGTTCAGGGGTGAGCTTCCAAAGTACTGGAGGTGTCCACTGCTCTAGATGCCTGCCCATATCCTCCAACACTGCCTTCCAGTCATATCTCTCCTGGCTCAGAACAGATCTCTGGATGGCATTCCTAAGTAGCTGGTTAACCTTGGACAATACCCGAAGCACACTCAGGAGACATCACAATAAGAACATGCTGGTCTGAACATCCCCAGGATATTCAAAGACCTGAAGAGCTGTTGTAACTAGCCTGGAGCAGAAGAGGCGGGTGAAGGAGAAAGGAGAGCAAACAAGTTGGAAAAACCATCTCCGCCTGTCCCCTGCATAGATTGGCTCCCTGAAGAAAAAAGTCCTTGAAATATCCTCTCCTGAGGTAGCCTATGCCAAGGATGCATGGAGCATCTGGGCCAGTCCCAACAGGGTGCTTTTGCCACTCATTCCCAGTTAGGCTTATGCTGGTATAGGCCTCGGGTAGTTCTTGATGTCCTATGATATCTTCCTCTTTGTCTTCCTGTTCCTCGGATGGCCCAGCCACTTTGGAGGAGCCTGTCTTGTCTTCTTCTTCTCCCTCCCCAGACTGAGTTGGAGTTCCTCTGCTTTCTAAACAACCTGACTTTCTCATCCCTTTTTAAAAGGGACATGATATTTCCCCTTTTTGCACTCACAAGGTACATTGCCTGACTGGCAGGACTTTTCGACTAGGATGGAGAGAGGCTTGGCAGCTACACTAGTCAGTTCGCTCCACACCCTGGGATTCATGTCATCAGCTCCCATAGAGCTGTCCCTGTTGTTTAGATTTATCAGGTGGTCTCGAACCTGTTCTTCACTTACAGTGGGTGGGACTTTGCTCCCCCAGCCGCCATCTATGGGTTCAGGGAAGTGAAAGACTTGGGAAGCCTGCCTACCAGTGCAGACGGAGGCAAAGAAGTAGTTGAGTACCTCAGCCTTCTCCACCTCTGTCATTACCAAGTACTCAGCTAGAGAAACTCACTCCTAGGATAAGAAATTAGCCACCTCTAATCGCTTACACACTCCTATTTTCACCCCTCAGTCTAGTTGCATAAATGGTAGAGGTGCATGGTAGCCCTTCGGGACTCCTCCTGTCACCCCAGCGCAGCAGCTCGAAGGAAGCTGGGACCTCTGTTGTGCTGGTCCTCGAGGCTCTGCACAGAAGGGATGCCACCTCTGGCACAAGAGCTGGGGGATGGGAAAGAAGCACTCACACAACCCCTGAGAATCAGCAACAGAGTGATTTATTGCCGGGACGTCTTGCAGGTAATCCTGCGGCACATCCATGGTGTTTGGGGGCTCCATCGCAAACTAATACTTGCGATGGAGCCTGCGCGATGACGAGTAGGGGGCTGGCCGCGCACTCCTGCGATGCTCTTTGTACGCTTGGAGAGTAGAGAGCAAGGACGTGCTGCAGGAGTCCCAGGTCTGTTCTGGCAGAGGTGGATCCACTTCCATCAGTTCCTCCACATCTTCTGGTGGATCCAGCTCCATGGGCTCTTCAATGTCGGGCAGAAGGCTAAGCCAGTCCTTGCCTGGGACTGCCCAAGTGGGATGCCATCCACCTGGCATATTTTCAGGCCAGGGTGCCGAACCAGGGGGTTGTCCAGTTCCATGCCTTGGTGCCATGCCTCCGTTGGCTTGATTTTCCTGCGTGGGTCCGATGCTACCATCTGGTTTCTGGCCCTGTCTGGGTCCCGCACTGTGTTCCCTATGGTAGGCATGCTTGTGCTCCCTGTGTCTGTTTGGCTGATGGTCCTGTGTTTGCCCCGTGCCACTGTAGTGGCTATGGGAAGGCCCAGGCCCCCTGTCTCTGCGTGGTGGAGGAGAAGGCCTGTTCCCTGCATCACTGCGGTGCCAGTGGTACTGCTGATAGGTGCCTGGGCTTGCTTGAGAGGCACGCCTCTGCTTCACGCAGCTGCCTGGACGATGTTCCTGCCTTTGTCCCATCCCATCATTGTGTGACTTGTAAGGCCCATGGCCCGAGTTGCTGTTTTGTTTAGGGGAGAGATGGTGCATGGCTTGGACTTGCTGATGTTTGAGCCCGTCTTTGCTTGTTCCTGGCTGCACGCGATGCCTTTGTTCCGGAGACCTTTCCGGACGGGATGCCGAACCACGGGGTCATTCACTTGCATGCCTACATTCCATGTCACCATGTGGTGGATTTCCATTTGTGGCTCCAATGCCGCCTTCACGTTTCTGGCCATGCCTGGATCCTGCACTGTGTTGAGGAGTATGGGCATGCCTCTGTTGCATGTGGCTGTCTGCCCGATGGTCCTGCCTTTGCCCCGTGCCACTGTGGCGGCTATGGGAAGGCCCAGGCCCCCTGTCACTGCATGATGGAGGGGGTGGCCTGTTCCCTGCATCACTGTGGTGCCAGTGGTACCACTGATAGGTGCCTGGGCTTGCTTGAGAGGTGCGCTTCTGCTCCGTGCAGCTGCCTGGCCGATGTTCCTGCCTTCGCCCCGTCCCATCGTTGCATGACTTGTAAGGCCGATGGCCCAAGTCACTGTTTTGTTTAGGGGAGAGACGGCGCACAGCTTGGACTTGTTGATGTTTGAGCCTGTCCTTGCTGGGTCCTGGCCGCATGCAATGCCCTTGTTCTGGAGACTTTTCCAGCTGGGGTGCCGAACTATGGGGTTGTTCACTCACACCCCTACGTCCCGTTCCACTCCGTTCTTTTTTCTTCCCATTTGTGGGCCTAAAGCTGCCATCTGCTTTACGGCTGTGCTTGGGTCCCACACTGCGTTGCACACTGTTGTCACACCTATGCTCCTTGTGGCTGTCTGGCTGATGGTTCCGCCTTTGCCTCACGCTGCTGTTTCGACTGGAAGAAGGCCCAGGCCCCCTGTCACTGTGTGGCTGGGGGGCTGGTCTGTTCCTCACATCATTGCGGTGGCCATGGTACCGCTTCTGGGTGTCAGTGGGCTGCATGCCAGAGCTGCCTTGGGCACTGGAGTCTGCTGTGCCGCCAGCGCTCTGCCTCTGCCCATGATGCTTCTCCTGATCCTCCTTCCCTTAGCTGCCTTCATTGCTGGTGCTTGCTGGGACTGCATCGCTGTCCGCTCACACCAGCGAGGGCCGCCTCTCACCTTGCTGCTTCTGGTCTTCCTTCTGCCGCAGATGCCGGCTCTCAGAGGGTCTAGAAGCTCAGCGAGTGGCGGGCCAGCAGCAGGGGGGCCTTTTTATAGGGCCCGCAGCAAAGGCAGGGCAGTGGTGGCCGCTGTGACCTCAGCAAGCCTCAGTGATGGAGTGGCCCATGTGTGGCCAAATTTGGGTGGCTGTGTTGGGAGCAGTCTGGAAGATTCCCTCACGTGGAGGAAGGAGGAGGGTTGAGGGGGCTGAGGGCCTCTTTTGTGGGGCTGGCTCCCCCGGGCCATTTGGCTTGCCAGAGAGAAAGGCTGCTCCTCTGCCACAGGGACTGCCCTGCACCTCCTATCCTGTGCCCTGGGTTTATTTTTAACACTGGTTTTTAGGTAATTTTGTTCTTTGCAAAAAAGGAGAGAAGCAAGGTGCATCTTCAAACCTAATTCCCAGGTGTGCTTGTGCTCTGAGTGAAGAATTTCTTCCCCACGTCACATCTAATCTAAATCTCCCCTCCATTTGTTCAAAGCCATTATCCATTGTTCCGTGGCTACACTCCCCAATAGAGTCCCTCTCCGGCTTTCTTTTCGGCCACTTTTATGGATGAGGTTAGGTGGCAAAAATGCAGGACCTAGCAAATGGCAGCCCTATCTACCTTGTTCCACATGTTCCACATGACCTTTTCCAGCTCAGGCGCTAGCCTCTCATCAGTGTAACACAGAATCATAGAGACAGTAAGGTTGGAAAAGACCCCCAAGATCATCTGGTCCAACCATCACCCTGCTACCAATGTCACCCACTAAACCATGTCCCTATGCACCAGGTACAACCTTACCTTGAACACAGAACCACACAGAATGGCAGAATCATCTAGGTTGGAAGAGACCTCAAAGATCACCTAGACCAACCTCTGACCTAACACTAACAGGTCCTCCACTAAACCATATCACTAAGCCCTACATCTAAATGTCTTTTAAAGACCTCCAGGGATGGTGACTCAACCACTTCCCTGGGCAGCCAATTCCCATGCCTAACAACTCTTTCAGTAAATAAGTTCTTCCTAATATCCAACCTAAACCTCCCCTGGCACAACTTTAGCCCATTCCCCCTCATCCTGTCACCAGGCACGTGGGAGAATAGACCAATCCCCACCTCGCTATAGCCTCCTTTAATGTACCTGTAGAGAGCGATAAGGTCACTCCTGAGCCTCCTCTTCTCCAGGCTGAACAAGACCAGCTCCCTCAGCCGCTCCTTGTAAGACTTGTTCTCCAGACCCCTCACCAGCTTCGTTGCCCTTCTCTGGACTCACTCAGGGCCAGGCCACCCAGCCAGTTTTTAACCCAACGAAGCGTGTGCTAGTTGTTTAGTCTGGAGAAGAGGAGGCTCAGGGGAGACCTCAGTGCACTCTAGAACTTACGGAAGGGAGGTTGTGATGAGGAGGGGGTTGGCCTCTTCTCTTAGATAACTAATGCTAGGACTCCAGGAAATGGCCACAAGTTACGCCTAGGTAGATTTAGATTACATATTAGGAAAAACTTTTTTTCTCAGAGAGTGTTCAGGTGCTGGAATGGCCTGCCAAGGGAGGTGGTGGAGTCACCATCCCTGGTGGTGTCCAAGAAGTGCCTGGAGAAGGTGCTATGAGATATAAATTAATAATTTAGTGGGTAGTACTGGTAATAAGAGGATGGTTGGACTAGATGATCTTGTAGGTTTTTTTTCCAGCCTTGTGTTGCTATGATTCTATGATTCTGTGAATGTTGATAACACACTGCTGTTTGACTGGTTGCTAAGGACTTTTCAGTTTCTTTCTCTGTCCTGCCAGTGGGCAGGCTGGGGGTGCAGCAGGAGCTGGATGTGGACAGAAGCAGGACAGCTGACCGCATCTGGCCAAAGGGATATTCCATACCGTGTGCTGTGGCTGATACACACCCTGATAGAGTCCCGATAGAGTCCCTCTCCAGCTTTCTTTTAGGCTACTTTTATGTGTAAGTTTAGGTGGCAAAAATGTAGGACCTACCAGATTGCAACCTTATCTACCGTGTTGAACAGCTTGAAATACTTTCTTCATAGAACATACAGATTTCATTTTCAAGACTGAGCAAAATCCACTGATAAAACACAATCATATATTGTGGTTTAAAACAATTAAACAATTCTCTTAGTTTTCTTATAAGTGTCAGGTCCATCAGTTTTATGTTTTGTTTTGTTTTGCTTGTTTGTTTGTTTTGTTTTGTTTTTTTGAGTCACAAAGACTTTTTCCTCTCACTTTGTCGTTTTGCAGAGCAAAATCTAATCTTTTTCGTTGCTAGGTTAGAATGTGGACAGGGAATAGGTTGTGGTTGAAATCCAAAGATATGGATGAACCTTTCTGACAAGCATGAGCTAAGATCCATCACAGGCAGGTGATGCTTCTCACTCTTGTAAGGCAACCTGAGACAGTATACTAACTGAAAGATTTCTAGCATAACTGAAACTATATTAAAATGCCTCCAGTCAAATTAGTCAATAAGATATAATTAACATTGGAATGCTCCTGCTGTCTTATGACCCAATTATTAACTCATTTTTGCAATAACAGAGCAGAGTTTTATAGTAAACAACACTATAAATTACAGGAATAAGGTGAAGTTACTAATTCTGAACATTTTTAACTATTTCAGAATGTAGGTGTCTCCTCTGGGGTTTTCCTGTTCCACTTAACTGTTTTAAAAAATACTTCCAAGCTAGTAGTGATAACCACCAGAACACAACTTACAATAGTCAAATACCGGAAACATAGCTTGTATTCAGGGAGCTAATAATATTAAACACTGTGTGGAGATATGCCTTTCTAATGGCAGTTAAATATGTGTATACATATATGTATATTAAAAAAGGAGGAAAAACAGATTCTTATGGTTAAATCACAGATGTTTCTTCTCAGTGAAAGTGAATGTGACAAATTTACTTTCAGGGATGTCTCTAAACACATTCTCATTTCCTGAGAGAACTGGTGCAATTGTTCTACAAATCTTCTCATCAAGAGACATCCTCAAGTGAGAAACACAACACTTATAGCTATCCTGTAGCTTTCAAGTTACTGCTTATCTTATTTTGGCTGTATCTTTACTTCATCGTAATAAATGTAAGCCTAACTCATAGAACACAGCTAGGAGGGCTTTCGTAATTTGCAGATGATTACTTTTAATTCTATTGCAAATATCAACACTGATTTTAAATGTATGCCATTCAAATACTATGAGCCCTAAAATCTTTCTACTCTCATAAGCCATCTTTAGGTGAATACCCTAACAGCACCATATACAGTAGCTATTTTTTATTTTGCTGCCATCTTGCTGAGGAGTTCACTTCTAATGCCAACAACTCTACTACTTCTACTCTAAGAGTATTTAGCGGTTATTTTTTAGCTTGATTTTTTTTCTGAAAATTAGTATTTTTCTTTATTACTCTGGTTCAACTGCAGTTTCCTCAAGATGTGGTTTTATACTTACAGGTAAGAACACATTCTCATTCTAATGCAGCCACAAGTTGTCTTCTTTGTCTAAAACAACAGTTTGGGCTTTTTTTCAGGAGGAGAGGAGAGGGAATGAGATGTGGCATTGCACCTTCTCATCTGCATCTCAGCAAAATAATGTCTCTAAACAGAAAATAGCCCAGTAATGGGTTTATGAAGGAAAGTTCTTCTCCCTTCTCCAGAAGCATGCAGCCCAGCTGTGTGTGACGTGTGTTCACTGAATTTCAGATTAGTTGTGTTTTCTAATAATTTGCTTGCTGGCAGTGTAGGCTTGACTCTAATAAGGTGTAAAATATTGTGGTTTGTTTTTTTTTTTAGATAATGCTGCGTATATTTCATGTGGGTTATTCACTTCTAACTTTTGCATCTAGTTTATTTAGCTAAACTGGTTGACTGGTCTCCTAAAATTCTGGTACTAAGATGATATTTAAAATATCAGCCTAACTTAGATGTGTGAATACACTCCTGAAGTAAGTTATGCTTTATTCATTGATTCAGATTGAACTTGAAATACTGATACAAGTAGTCCCTCATCTTTCATTACAACAGTAAAACTTTCAATAGTGTCCTGGGGTTCAGAGGGTACCTTTGCTTCTACATCCACATGTTAAAATCCCTGTGACTGTCAGCAGAGCAATTCTTATCTGTTAGTTCAGACAGCTGCTTCACTGTGAGCTTGTCCATACTCTCAGTAATCTGAAATTATTGCTTCAAGAAATTAGTGCTCTGATGCAATGAAGTACTATGTCACTATCTAATGGTACCCAAGCTCGGAAAGGTCTGTTTTTAATTCCTATGTCTAAGAGGAGAAAGATATGCAATATGGCTCAGAAGAATCAGTCTAGGAGGTTTCTGGAGAGCATGGAAGATAATTTCCTGATGCAGCTGGTTAGTCAGCCTGCCAGGGGAGGTTCCCTGCTGGACCTTCTGTTAACAAACGGAGAGGAACTGGTGGGAGATGTGGTGGTTGGGAGCTGCCTTGGGCAGAGTGACCACGAAATGGTAGTTCTCTATTTTTGGTGAAGTCAAGAGGGGGACCAGTAAAACTGCTGTCTTAGAATTCCAGAGGGCAGACTTTGAGCTGTTCAGGGCACGGGTTGGCAGAATCCCATGGGAGGCAGTTATAAAGGGCAGAGGAATCCAGGAAGGCTGGGCACTCCTGGAGAAGGAAATCTTAATGGCTCAGGCGCGGTCTGTCCCCAGATGTCCAAAGATGAGCCAGTGTGGAAGAAGACCAGCCTGGCTGAACAGAGTGTTGTGGCTAGAGCTTAGGAAAAAAAAAAAAAAAACAGGGTTTATGATCTTTGGAAAAGAGGGCAGGCCACTCAGAAGGATGTTATAAAGATGTGTAGGGACAAAATTAGAAAGGCCAAAGCTCACCTGGATCTCAATCTGGCTACTGATGTTAAAGATAACAGAAAATGTTTTTATAAATGCATTAACACAAAAAGGAGGGTTAATGAGAATTTCATCCTTTACTGGATGCAGGGGGAAACTTAGTGATGAGAGATCAGGAAAAGGCTGAGGTGCTTAATGCCTACTTTGTCTCACTCTTGAGTGGAAAGACCAGTTGTTCTCTGAATACCCAGTATCCTGAACTGGTGGAAAGGGATGGGGAGCAGGATGTGGCCCTCACAATCCACATGGAAATGTTTGTTGACCTGCTACAGCACTTAGATGTACACAAGTCAATGGGACCAGATGGGATCCACCCGAGGGTACTGAGAGAACTGGCAGAGGAGCTGGCCAAGCCACTTTCCATCATTTATCAGAAGTCCTGGCTATCAGGGGAGGCCTCAACTGACTGGCAGCTAGCAAACGTGATTCCCATCTACAAGAAGGGAGGGAGGATAGACCCGGGGAACTACAGGCCTGAGAGTTTGACTTCAGTGTGAGGGAAGCTCATGGAGCAGATCCTCTTGAGTGTCATCATGCGGCACTTGCAAGGCAAGCAGGCAATCAGGCACAGTCTGCATGGGTTTATGAAAGGCAGGTGCTGCTTGACGAACCTGATCTCCTTCTATGACAAAGTGATGTGCCCGTTGAATGAGGGAAAGGCTGTGGATGTGGTCTACCTTGACTTCAGCAAGGCTTTTGACGCTGTTTCCCACAGCATTCTCCTCAAGAAGCTGGCTGCTCTTGCTTGGACTGACATACGCTTTGTTGGGTTAGAAACCGGCTGGATAGCCGGGCCCAAAGAGTCATGGTGAATGGAGTTCAATCCAGCTGGAGGGCAGTCACTAGTGGAGTCCCCCAGGGATCAGTCCTAGGGCCAGTTCTCTTGAACATCTTTATTGGTGATCTGGATGAGGGGATCAAGTGCACCCTCAGTAAGTTTGCACATGACACCAAGTTAGGTGCATGTGTCTCGATCTGCTTGAGGATAGGAAGGCTCTGCAGGAGGATCTGGATTGGCTGGACCAATGGGCTGAGGCCAGCTGTGTGAGGTTTAACAAGGCCAAGTGCCAGGTCCTGCACCTGGGGAACAACAACCCCAAGCAGCATGACAGGCTGGGAGATGAGTGGTTGGAGAGCTGCCTGGCAGAGAAGAACCTGGGAGTATTGGTGGATAGTCGGCTGAATATGAGTCAGCAGTGTGCTCAGGTGGCCAAGAAGGCCAGCAGCATCCTGGCTTGCATGAGAAAGAGTGTGGTCAGCAGGTCTAGGGAAGTGATTGTCCCCCTGTACTCAACTCTGGTGAGGCTATACTTCATGTACTGTGTTCAGTTTTGGGCCCCTCACAACAAGAAGGACATTGAGGTGCTCAGGTGAATCCAGAGAAGGGCAACAAAGCTGGTGAGGGGTCTGGAGAACAAGTCTTACAAGGAGCGGCTGAGGGAGCTGGTCTTGTTCAGCCTGGAGAAAAGGAGGCTCAGGAGTGACCTTATCGCTCTCTACAGGTACATTAAAGGAGGCTATAGCGAGGTGGGGATTGGTCTATTCTCCCACGTGCCTGGTGACAGGATGAGGGGGAATGGGCTAAAGTTGTGCCAGGGGAGGTTTAGGTTGGATATTAGGAAGAACTTATTTACTGAAAGAGTTGTTAGGCATGGGAATTGGCTGCCCAGGGAAGTGGTTGAGTCACCATCCCTGGAGGTCTTTAAAAGACATTTAGATGTAGGGCTTAGTGATATGGTTTAGTGGAGGACCTGTTAGCGTTAGGTCAGAGGTTGGTCTAGGTGATCTTTGAGGTCTCTTCCAACCTAGATGATTCTGCCATTCTGTGATATTGTGGAAAACTTTTAATTCTGACCATGGAACATTTACGTTAGATATTGTATTAGCATACAATGTCTTTTATGTAAATTTATCTTTTTCTAAACTGATTCAATATAAATTTGCCCAAGCCTACTTTCTAATCATGATGGATATATTCTAATTAGGAAAATTGACTTGTATCCCAAGTGACATAAATTAAAAACTTAAGGATAAATACACACCTAATTGACTGGTGGCGTGCTGAGGATATTTAGTTTGCAGATGAGAAAGTTCATGAAGATTGTTTATCAGAAAGCTATGTGAAAATATATTATTGCGAGTTGAATTGCATTTTGTCCTGCAAAGACACAGTTTTTTAAAATACGTGGTAGTCACATAGGCTGAACCATTAGTGAGTAGTTAATATTTCCTTAGCACTGTTTGTTATGAAACTACCTTTAACGTACACCACATAATGTTTCCTGTTGATTAATCTAATTATATAAACATAGTTTTATCAGAGCTTTGCAAGACTGGAGATACCCATATTTGCTTAATGTTAGACAAGCACAATTCAAAACCCTCCAGGCTCACCAGGCATGTTTCCATAATCCTTAATTGGGAAAAGTAAGCCTTAAGAGTTTCGAAATACCCTGTTGAAATTGAGTTCAGAGGCTGGTAACAATAACCATCAAACTCCCCATGTAAGCCTGCAAATAATAATACATAACCCTCACCACCCACAGCCCCTCCAGATATTTGGCTACTAGTTTAAAAATATGTAGTCAGAATGCAATTAGTCTATTAAATTTTATTTTGAATAGTGAAAGTGCAAAACTCTGATCTTATTTTAGTCAAATAAGCCAAATTCTTTATTTATAATATTTTCAATACAAATATTGTTTTGCTATTTTCTCTCAAATAATAGTTTATGTTAATTGTATATTATGTTATGTATATTATGTTATGTATATTGTAATTATGTTAAGTATTTGAGGAAAACTGTTGTGGAAAACAGGTAAGTTTATGAATGTACTTGTGTTTCATCAGATGCCACAATAGGGACAAGGTTATGATCGTTCCTTTCTCATTTTTTCATCCATTTCATCTACCTTTCTAAATTCTGCACATCACAGGAGATTCATATGGATGATTTAAGTTGCACTCCAAGAAACTGGTTCTCACATGCCTTCATGCTTTTCTTCTTTTCTTATGTTTTTTTTTTTTGTTTGTTTTGTTTTGTTTTGTTTTGTTTTGTTTTTCCTTTCAAACTTTTCAAACTTTTTGGAAGCTTTGACCAATTCTTTCTACTCATCCTTCCACTGACTGGAAGAAGAGTTCTCTGAGTGTCTAAAGACTTGATTAGAGAGTAGGCTATTGAAAGACAATTAAGGGCATGAGGCTGTTTATGCTCTTTCTACCTTATTTTTCATATGCTGTTGATTAAAGTTTATTTCAGAATGGTGATGACACGTGGAATAAGTGAGAGATATTTATTAAAAAGTGCTTTCTTTAAGGTGCAGATAATTTGATTTGTTCTTAAAAAGTAGAGGTATTGTTTGTTTTCATCTGGGCACATACATGCTGAGCTGTGTGAGCTCCAATAGTGCAGTAGACAGTGAGCTGCAAGCTGTCAAAGCTTGTGGCAAAGTATATTGTTGGAGGATTCAAGGTTGCTTATTGAAACAATGTCAAGGAAAGTATTATTTGGTAGGCTACAGTAAATGTTATGTATAATTGTAAAGATATTGTCCTAACCACTGAGGAAAACCTAAAATATAAGTACTAATGAAAGGTGTTCACCAATTTTAATGAAGGCTTCTTAGGACAACAGCATTTCAATCATGTTTTGAAATATTTTTGAAATATATTTGAAATATATTTATTCTGTTTTTTAGTCAATCTCTCTTAAAACTTATTGTAATATTCTATTTGCCATTTATTGACACACTCATAATTTCTTTTTATTTGCACATATAGACTATGGTTCTTTTTAAAAAGCTTGGCAATGTTAAGTACACTGTGATGTCATTTTTAGGTATATTTTGCAGTTGTACTGAAATTTATTCAGCAACTGGAAGATTACTTAGATGGAGATCTTGTTCATAAAGTTTATGAAATCAACCATGTCTCTTGATGCTCCAGGCCTTGCCTAACATCCTCACAGCCCAAGTAAATGTGGTTCTCTTTGCTGAAAGACGTATTATTTTTGTTAATATTTCTCCCATCTATAATTCCAAAGCCTTTCCTAAACACTAATGAAATACCTCCCTCCAGACAGCTGTGTTTCTCTGACACTACTGCGTGCTGTAAAGTGATGCTTCTGTGTTTATGACATACTATACTTTTGTATGATGGATGCTTAATACAAACAAAAACCATGAAATATCCTGAGCAGATTATTGTGTAAGCCTTGTCTCACAAGTCTTTCTCTCTTGTAAACACTGGTTAGCTTAGCTACACAAATGGTGGTATGTGTATAGTTAGTGAGTTTGCCTTCTTACATCTATAATACAAGTTTATAATGGAGGCAATGTCATATAGTATTTAACTCTGACATTTAGTGTTTGCCCTAGTAGATGGTCTTCCTTTTACTTAAGTGCCATTACTTTTATGTAGTCCATTTTCATTGCATTTAGTCCCATTTTAGTAATAATGCTTGCATGATTTACCAGGCAAATGCAATCTTTGCCCTGAATGGCACAGTGCAAGAAAAAATGGAAGCTGTTAAGAGGCTGAATGGCAAAAGAGTATTATTGACCTATGCTGGCAGCCATGTGTTTCAATTATTTTCAAGAATCCATTTGTCAAATAAGTGAAGCGATGTGGGACGTCAAGTTCAAGCTGGGGTTAGTGCCTTTCTACATCTGATATGATGTATCTTCTGTAGCCATTTAATTGAATTACCCAATTTATTTTTCAAGCAACAATGCTCTACCAAGAGCCATGACATTAAACAATTAAATACAAGTTTAAAAGTCTGTATTTTGTGTAGTTCATCATTTCTCTGCAGCAGAGTTGGCCTAGGGCTGTGCAGCATTTTGGTACAGTAAAAGCCAAGCATTTCAGGGAACACCCATCCTATCCAAGACAGCATGATTTTGAGAGCAGCATGCATGCAGAACATGCATGCATTGCCTGTCTGGTGACCATCATTTCCTTGGAGATGACAAGATGGAGTTGCTGTTAACTGTCACACTAATGAGTGCAACAAAATCTTCTGGGTTCCTCAGCTGGAGTTATGGAAATTCAGAAAAGGTGCTAAAATTAAGAATTTGTCAGCAAGAATTTGGGGGGAAGGCTGGAATGAGGTTTAGACTATAAAACTTCCAAAAACTTTTAAATCTGTAAGAACTCAATTGTACAAATTGTGTTGCCTTATACGGTGAGATTGGTGGTTTTATTTTTCAACATTGTATTAGAAATTTTTCATCTGTGGTGTAATAATATAACATATATATAAGTTATTATAATAATACATTGTTTACTTGGCTGCTCTTACTGTTAAAGTGTATCAGTTTGCTTTTACTTTCTTCCACAAATATTTGAAGTATTTTCATGAATTTTTATTAAAAATTAACATTGAAGAGCTAAGAGTTTTGTTTTCCTGTGGGTTTTCTTGCTGTTTTTGCAAATCAACAACAATAAAATTTTTAAGAATCTTACAAATTTTCTTTGTTATATTTATTAAGATGTTTTGTTGTTATGAGAAGAATAATTACTGAAACAGAAAGAACAGTAGCAACTTATTTTTTTTTTCAATTAACATTCAACAATTAAATTTTAATATGGTCAGGGAATTGTTCAGAGCCTTTTGTATGGGGATACTGCACCTTTAATTATCTGCCCTCTGGTGCCAAGCCTTTTCTTTGAGTGCTTCCATAAAAGCTTATTGCAGCTAGTTATTGAGCAAATTAGTACTTGAGTTTTGGTGAAAAATGTCTTTATTAGTCCTAAAACCAGAGTCACTGTGCATTCCCAGAAGGCATGATTTTGTTTGATGAATAAATCTAGTAATTATCCTGCTGTTAGGGCTGTACCGCAAATGTCATAAGCAGATAAACAGAGGGAGTAAGCCTTCCGTAAATTCTCTAATTATCTATGTTGGACTACTTATTGCCTGCAGATGATTTATGAGCATATTGATATATCCTTAAGTATTTTCATTTGAGTTCACAGATGCAAATAATTAAGGCAGTAGTCATTTGTGAAAGAAAGTGGAAGGTCAGGGTCATCTCATTATAAAACTTGTGCCCATGCTTATGCTATAGAAGAAGACATAGGTATAATCTGTTTGACTAGGCTGCCTCCTTTGACATCTTTAGTATTTCTTTTAGTTTTCTGTGTAATTTTCTCAATATTCTATAAATATCTCTCAGATACCGGTTTGCTTAGATCCTCTCAGGTCAAAATAGAGATGATTTTCAGGTTGATTTTTGGTATCCACCATGTAAATTAACCTAGCAAAGAACCAAGCTTGAAGATGCTTAGCTAATAGCAGTGAAGATGGTCTTTTTCTTCAATTCATTATGGTTGTTTAAATGTTGAATGCATATTTTCATAACACATCATTTCAAACTGTGTTGTATTCCTTGAGGCAGACAACATGGCTGGAATAAAGAGTTCATCTTCTTGGAGGAGCACAAAGAACATGTAGAGACCTTTGTACAGAAGCATATAACTGTGAAAGATTTTAAATGACCAAGAATCCAGTATGTGTAACATAAGTAAGGTACTTTCCTCCAGTTCAAACTGTTAAAAGAAGCTCCTGCTGAATATTCAAGATACAGAGAATTTGCTTCTGGCAGTGAAAAACAGCTGAGTGAAAATGCTGGAAAAACAGGTGCTGTACAATGTGTGTGATACCTTATGTCTAGATGCATCTGTTTTTTTGTATGTAGAAATTTGCATGCATTTCTCCTGTCACGTGCCTATTTATCTGTTTTATCTAAGAGTATGCAGAGAATTTGGCATATTGTATTACAGATTTATGTGGGTGGTATCACTAGTTTTATTAAAATATAGATGCAGTGGAATTGTATGATTTGTGGCTTGAAGTAAAGAGTTAAGCCATCTTTAGGGCTGACTGATAAAAATAGGTATTTAGAAGGACTTCAATGACTTTCTTCTATTGTAATAATTGTTTTATTTATTTAGTTATGCTTGAGTAAGCGTATTTTAACAGAATTTAATAGGTGGTGGATGGGACTTACATTATTTTTCCATTTGAACATTGGACATTGTATCCTACAGATGCACTGCAGTCATAAGAACTTACCTAAGCAAAACACTTTTTCAGAAGCCACTATTTTTACATGAAGCTTGAACACCTAGAAAATCTTAAATAAAAATTCTCCTTAAGTTTTAAAAGAGAGATTCTGGAACATGCCCCAGAGATATGATAGTGACTATGCTACTGTTTGACTTGCTGTCTGGAATTTGATAAAAAAGATGTTCATGGTAAATGAATAAAATGAAGTATTGATTTTAATAGAACTCTGGTGTTGTATGCTGGGACAGGTCCTGATTTTGGACAGTTTTTTTGGAGATGCAGGAATTGGACACATAAAATACACACAAAATAGGAGTAAAGTAGAGAAATAATTTGACCTAGGTATTGTTGTTTATTGAGTCAATGAAACCTGGTCTTTCGAGTAACTACTTCTGTGTATAATAACTTGGACATCACACTCAGTATTGTTGTATAAACAACATGTGGATATGACAGAATTGCACTGTTTTGCTTTTCACAATGCATATGTACCATGGGCTCATTACCTGGAAGAAGAAGAGTTGCTGTTTTCTGTGCTATTAGAAGAAGATCATCCTTAATGTGAAGTTTCTCCTACATCTCACTCACCTTGCTGCACACCATCTTGTGCTGCTTAAAGTGTTTCTTTTGCAGTTCACGATCAAGACTTTAATTATTGTTTTAATTGTGATATTAAATACCTCCCTGCAGAGACATAAGACTCAAAAGTATGAGATGTTCCATTGAAAACACTCAAAGAATCCATGATTTTCAGAAAGACTATTAAAAATTAGGGAATAAATGCTAAAAATATGTCAAACTAATGTTAATCAGTGAAACGTCACCTGACATCAAATCACAGGTCAGAACTTTTCAAAACTCACACTGCCTCCAATATGTTCATTTAGATGAATCTTGCTTCTTTCTGTACAAATCACATCAAATGCTGTTATTGCTTTTATTAATTTGAAATAGCTAGGATTTTTACCTAAGTGACTTTCAGCTCATTTATATTGTATATACTATATATATTTTATAGTAACAATAGTGACTTCTGGTCCAGGAATAACTAGAAAATGCGGAACAATTACTGTACAGTGATTTGATGGTTTTGGAATAACTTTAGGTGCATAATCAGCCAACCATATAGGTCACTGATGCTTTTCCCACTGTGTACTATCTTTGTGTTTCCATTCATTGTGTTTATTAGAGTGTATGGTTATACAAATATATTTTTAGAGTATATATATGTGACATGCATGTAAACCCAAATAATTTTTTTATTAATGTTCTAGTGAACCTTTACATGTTTGTTGAGTCAAATAACAACAACAACAACAAAATGGTACTGTATGATTTGTTTGACCAATTAAAATCTAGTTTGAAAGTCAAATACAAAAGCTTAATACATGCAACAGCCTAACAATAGATTATAGGAGTTTGAGAGATTTAGTCAAACAACTGAAACCTTCAAATATAGCACAAACTCATCAGGGACATACCTGAATGTAGCAGGAATTAGTAACTTGAAATTACAGCGAACTATTGAGTTGGTTGTAGTGGTTGAGAAGCCTCACAGGACACAGAAAGAGATGATGATCACCTCATTTACTGTCAATAACTTCCTAAACTCCTGCCTGGTTCACAGTGAAGAGGTAAGTCAGTGTTACACAGTAAGACTTAAATTCTCCTCCTACTAAGTGGCAACTTTTTACTTGCATCAAGGAGAAGGTCAACCTGTGACACCCAGAGGATTTCTTATTTCTGTTTTGTTTTGTTTTGTTTTGTTTGTTTGTTTTCCACAGTTAAAGACCAACAGTCAGGTAGCCAAGAGGAATCATCTGAAATGTGGCATTGTCACTTGGCATCTCTCACTGTCTCTTATTAGGTATTATACGAAAGCTAGCCTAGATTAATAGCTTTTTCCTTTTATGAGAATTAGTAAAACTGAGCTGGGCTTACTGAAATTACATTTGTAAAGGTCAGATATTCAAAAACCTTGTCCTGGCTTTTTACAGAAAGACTTGAACACTTACTTCCAAGAAAACAATATAAATATATGGAAACTGTATTTTAAAAACATTATGTATCTAATAGTCAAATTACATATTACATATCATCTGAAAAAATCCTGAAAAGCAGCAATAATAGTGGCAAATTTCTTTCATTGTCATATTGGTAGCATTTATTATACTGTGCTATTCAGCATTTTTTTGCTTAAAATCTGTGTATTATATGTGGCAGGGGGAATTATGTATTAATAGGTCAATACAAGGGGCTTCTTAAACTATTTTTTATCTGCCTTTCAGTCTTGAAATTTTTTGCTGGGTTTTTAATATTTTCTTTTATTTTGGAAATAACATTTTTAAATGTATCTTTTTGAATGAATTTTTATATATACTTATGTATAAATGTATCTATACACACATATATTTGTGTTTGATTTTAAAATCAATGAGTGTCATTGAGTCCACTTCAGGACTAATTATATCGACTGCGTATTTGCAGTTAATAAGCTTAGATACTAGGGGAAAAATCAGTGAAAAAGATTACACCACAGATAATTAATAAAAATCAATTAGTTTGTTAATGAGTACTCTGCCATTACCCAAGGTGGCAGAAACCAGCTGGGGGAAAAAAAAAGCAGTATCCCTGAATAGGACATTTTAGATGCCTGAGCTCTGCTGAGAGTTTCAAAGGAAATAACTATAAGAAGAGGCACTACTTGGGTTAAAACTGGCTAAATTTTCCCCTGAGATTGCACCTCCCCTAGCTAATAAATCTAGTAAAAAGTGATTCACCTTTAGTGTATGCTATAAACCATTTTCTGATGCCTTAAGTACATTGCTCACTGCCCTGTATTAAAAACAAAACCCATAGTTGTAAATGTCAATGACTAGGATTGTTAGAGCTCTTGTATCTTCTCACTTTAGTGTAAAAGCTGAAAACACCCATTACCTCTCAGATGACTTTAGGATAACATTTTCCATTCGGATATATAAGTGACATAAAGTCAAACATGATCTGACAGAGAAATGCAAAATGTGTTCAAATAGTCCTTGGACTAAAATAGAAAAAATTAATGGCAATGTTTATTTGTTTGAAAGTATACTTCTGTAACACAAAATACACAATATATTTCTGTCATATTTCTTTTCTTGTGTCCATTCTCTATTAAGCAGTTTTCAATGTAATCAAAGTTTTGCTGACCACAAAAAACAAATATATAATTCATATGCACCTGGTCAGCTATATGATTTATTTTTGTTACCTTGTGTTGATGTTTTGGAAAGAAATAGATATTTTAGTGGTAAGAGGGAGGAAGAAACTTGGATTTTGAATCAATCTGTATAATTCACATTTTGTTATTATTTTCAAGAAACAATGGAAAATAACTAGACATAAAAAGTTAAAGTGTTGATGTCACTAACAATCAAATTCTCTGACTCAAGACAGGTGTATGCCACAGCAAGAAAATTTCTGTTTTCAAATTCTGCAAATAAATGTAAACCATTTATCTTTAAGGTGTATTTTGTGTGTGAAAAGAGTACTTTTGTTGCTATATACAGTACAGACATGAAGTAGATAATATTATTTTTATAATTTTAAAGTAAGTTTTAAAATTCATCCAGTTTTGTAAATGTTGACATGGATTTCATTGTGAGCAATTGTACATTCAGGCGCATGACAGGTTATCTTAATGATTTGAAGTTCTAATAAATGATTTGTGTAGTTTGCTTTCATTAACACTGTGATTTAAAATTTTTCAAATGATATAATGGAGAGGTAAGCATCTTTCCCATCTTTGGGGCACTAAAAGACTTTTTTAGTGTTTAATATTGTCAAATGGGACCCAAGAAGCCTGTACACAGCTGCATATCTGTTTCTCTTTCTTTCTTTGTATCTCAGTTTTCCTTCTGTAATATGTAAATTACTATAGTTTTCTTTGAAAATACACCTTTAAGCATGGTTAAAGTTATTTAATTAAATTTTGCTTCAGATAATTTTTTGTTTGTTGACTCAAGCCTGAGTCAAATCTGATGCATTCTTAAATATTATGGATAGTATAGATTCAGTTGTTTTATACGATGATGTTCTCTGATTGACATTTTAAAAATTAATGTCTAATTAAAAACATAAACGTAACAAATAACATACTACCAGCATAGTTTCCTCATTACACTGCTTACTATCAAAGGTGATTTCTCATTGGGTTGCATATCTATGGAACGTAAAGACTGTCAGTATATCCTCTTTGTGTTACATTAAATATTCACTTTAGGTGCATACTTATAATTTGAGAACAGAAATGTTCCATATTTACATTATTATCTTAATTTTTACTAAAACATCTCAATGTTAAGGAACTTGTGCCAAGCCTATTACTTTTTCTTGTATAATACATTGTGGAAAGAGCAGAGAGTTGTGAATGATGGCGTTCCTGGAAATATACTGTACCTTTAACATTTTTAGTGTTAGAGTTAAATTTTCCATTTTTAACCTTCAGTAATCTATGAAGCAATGGACTACTTTAATGTGATTCTTGTCACTCATTAACCCTTGATTACCTTTTCCATCAACCAGCAGAAGTAGGTCCTTGGCATTTATTAGATATTGATAACTATCAAGGCCATTCGGTACAGAACCTCAAGTTATTAGATGTTGCCTGTGGAATTCTCAGACTGTGGAAATACTTCAGGAGGTATCAAGCCGAGAGTGTGCCACAGAAGGTATACAGCATGGTTAATTTCAAATCTCAGACTGCAGTTTGCCTTACCATCTATGGTGGCAGATTTATCCAGACCACTCGGTGTTCTATTTGTGAATGTTTTTTGCAGTTTTGTAATATTTGCATGCATCACAGAATGCGCTCCGAATTCATTAAAGATTGTAAGTTAATAGTAACATTATATGGAGAATATTATTCTTATTCTTATCTGTTTGATAATCTGTATTGTTAGTGCAGTAAACAACTTCACTTAACAGCAGGGGTATTTGTAGGAAAGTGTATTGAGAAAACAGCCTGTTACCAACACAGCTGTTTACACTCTGCCAGTCTGACTATAGAATAAAGATCGATGAGATGACTTGACTGTACAGTATTTTCCATTTGTACAACTGAGAGTGCAAAAGGACTATTAACAAAAGCATACTAGCCTGTGATGTGTAAATTATCAAAATATTTGATAAAATCAGCAAAGTTAGCCTTTACTGAAAAAAAAAATCATAACAATATCTTTGTACACGTGACAGTCTCAAGAGAAAAAAAAAAAGGAAGTTTTTTAGAAAGATAAAATATCCTCTTAGTTGACCAATAGGATCCAGCTGGAAAAATTGAATACTTTGGGAAGCTTGTTCTCTGTCCCCTCCAACTTCAACCGTATCACTCTACCCAAGAAAAAATATTACCTGGTCTTACAAACCTTAAGACACTGGAATATATTATTCGTTCCAAACTATTTCCTCAGCTGTAATCATTATGGTCAATATCAGAAAATAGGTGACTGCTATTCTTGATGACTGTTTAAGTGCTTACATTCAGTATGAACTTTAATTTGCCTAATAGCACTCCACATAAGGAGGGCTTTTTTTAGACAGGTAATGTTTGAAACTCTGGAAAAGCACTCATTTACATATCTAACTGTAGTCAAGTATTTAGACGTTGAACTGAAGCTTGCTGAAGAGCACGGTTATTTTCTCTGATTCCTTTTCTTATGTGGGTAGGAGAAAACAACCACTGAACCTCTTTTTGACAACTTGCAATCATATTTATTTCAAGGTATTGCTGGAATTAGAAGTTTCATTTGGCCCTATTTTGGTAAATGATGATGAATACTAGTTTCTTTGTTTGTTTGTTTTGCTTTTGTTTGTTTTTGTTCAAATTGAATTACAACCTAGTTTTTCAAGTGTGGTTCAGGGTTAATTAGACCACAATACTACCATTTCTTCAAAGATCAAGTTAGGTTCAAGTTATTGAAGAGAACCACTGTTCTGAGTGAAAGCTAAATATTGAAGTTAACTGATCATGTTGAAGAAGGAGGAAGCTTCACAGATGAGGAGCAGGGATGTGTGGGAGTTATAGGAAGAAAAAGGATAAGGTTCTACCACATTTTATAATTGCTCTCTGCCTGAGTGTCTTCCATCATTTGTTCAACTCCAGTATATTTCACCTGTGGTTGTAGTAAGTGGGGATGCAAAGTGTTGCATTATAGTGTGCAGGCTCCAGAGATTGATTTATGTTTCTGGAGAAGTGCTGGCAACCTCTTATGCATTGCTGGTAGAATTGGACCTGGCATGTGGGTAGTGACAGTGACACAAAGTTTGCTTCTAATGGTGTATTGAAGGTTTAGACAAAGGCTGGAAGGTGGATTATGGGGAAACTTGTTTTATATTATGACCTCATGATATTTCATGCTTTTCAATCATTAACTTGTAAAAACTAGACAGAACATCAGACAACTGTTTTTTGTTTGTTTTTTTGTTTGTTTGTTTGTTTGTTTTTACATATTGCTGTGTACTTAGAATCCTCTTTATTCCACCAAATTTTCATTCTGTTTAATCCACACTTTGCAAAAGAAATATCTACTATGTACTTTTTTTGAACAGTGAATTGATATTTCAAAGGGTAAATCAAAACAGAACTTTCGTCTGTTACAACAAAATTAACTTGTACAGCATTTTAATGATGATAAGACGAAGATGAAAGTTCAAGTTCCCAGTCTGAATCAAGTAGTG
>NC_092621.1:82847500-82867500 GCF_047663525.1 Anas platyrhynchos
GTCATACTGACATTCTCTCTCTCTCTCTCTCTCTTTTTTTTTTTTTTTTTTTTTGGCTCCAGAAAATGGGTGCTCTCTCCTTGAGTCTCTTTGTGACCTTCTCTCTACATACGGCATCTCAGGTTGGGATTGCTATGTCTCTGCTGCAATCCATGTTCTGATCTCCCCAGGCTTCAGACAAGGGTCATTATCTTGGGAAGGAACTGGGCTAATTACTACATGGTGCCTTGGCAAGGCCTGGTTTGCATCTGCCCAGGGGATATGTGACTGGAGTGATGGCTGATGCTTTCTCTGTTTTTCTTTTCCTTTCCTTATTTTTTTTTTTTTTTTGCATTGAAAGTACAAGCTTTCCAGTTGAGCAGGTCTCCTGTTTCACTCACAGTTGTATATTACTTGAAGCTGTTATCATTTTTAAGATAAAATTGTGGGGCTGCAACTTGTATTCTATATAAATATATTGTATATAGAATATATGTATACATATTTATTTCTGATTAAATTCAGTTTAATTTTTTAATCTTCCTTTTCATGTACTTAATATTTAAATGAACTACACCAAAACTATGACTACTGTGTAATAATTGGTAATTTAGCATGATTGCGTAAAGTGAACTTCATTTCAAATTTTTTTTATCTGATGGGAAAAAAATAAAGAAAGCCATCTAAAGGAAGGTATTCTTAGTATGTCCCTTTGAGAGGAAAATATATATATGTAATTATATAATTATAATTATATTATACTATATTATATCTAATATATTAGATCATGAGTGTTTGGTCAAAACAAGTAAAATTAAAAAATAGTGTTACCTGACACGAATTTAAAAAAGTCCATTAGATAATGACTTCATCACCATCAGAAAAAAGTCTGCTCCTTCTGACATGGCATGGTATACCTATAAAACACCCTGTGAAGTTTCCCCGGAAGAGTTTTCCCTGTGAGGAAAACTGGGCAAAGGTCAACAGCTGCAGGGACCTGCTGCTGTACCTGGAAACATGAGTTGTTTCACACCCACTGTGAAGTCCCTTAGTGTTTCTGTGCAATGGCCAAGGCAGAGTGAGGAGTAAGCAGTGGTGGAATCACTCTTCCATTCTGCAGAATTATCCAAAGTAAATAGTATGCAAACAACCATAGGCATAAGACTGATTTCTCATCTGTAATGACTGTTATTTAAAAGGCAAACAGTAGAGTAGAAGAGAGGTGGCTATAACTGGTGAAGAATAGTTTGGACAATAGTACTCTTTGAGGGGAAGGACCTGTTCTTAAGACCAGAAAATGGCCACAAAGATTAAGTCTACATCTGTAGTGGTTGACAGTTGGCTATAAGTCTAGTCTGTATTAGGCAAGCATGTGAAATTGGAGAAAAAAAATCTATAATACAACTTAAAATTACTTGGAACAGATTCATTTTCTTGTAAAATAAAATAATGCCTTTTCCTTTTTTTTTTTTTTTTTTTTTTTTTTTGGTGGTGGTGGTTTGGAGGGTTAGGGTTAGGAAGATGGAGGGACTGAGACATAATGCAAAGCTAAGCATCAAACATAATTTCTTAAATAAGTCATGCTTATTGATCATGTATTACTTAAGTAACAGTAATCAGTAACATTTAATTATTATTTGATGTCTGAATAGACTTTTGTTATTATGTGGCTCTAAGCAACTGGTAAGAGACTCCTGAGATGACTGCTGCAGTGTAGGACTTTGAGCAAGTTAATTTCTGCTACTGTATTTTTCTCTACTTTTTGTGTACTGTCAAAGAAAACAAGCAAAGCAGGGAAACTTGCAATGCCGTGTAAGTCGCAAACATACATAAAATATTTTTCAGTCAGATTTTGCAACTCTTTAAACATCTCCAAAACATCTCAAATATGATCACCCATAACCCACACTGTTCTGCTTTTTACTACTTTAACTATTTAGGAGATCAGCTGAGGCCTTGTGTATGGTGTGGGCTATCTATTCCAACCTTCTTCCCTCAGTGCAAAAAGAATAGGTGCTGTTTAAATCAGTGTGCTGAATATGCCCTGTTTGCTAACTGTCCAACCATGCAGTGTCTTTCATTATTGAATCTGGTTCCTGGAATGAATATGATAAAAGACATGCTGGCTGATAGGCTTAGATTAACAATGAACCTAGTAATTGTCCGGAAATATATATTTAATTCATAAAAAGTCTTAAATCATGACATAATGATGGGGAGGTTTTTAAAAAAATGAAATACTAGTAATCACAAAATAATTGAGAATGTTGGAACTATTATTTCTCTTGACAGTATAAAATTTTTTACCATTTATTTGCCGACATAATTTTCATTATATTCATGTATATAAAATAAAATTAATTTACACAACAGTTTTTCTAGAAAGCACCCACGCACCCACAGCTACAGAGCTATGTCAGAAGAATGAAAATAATGCATTGAGGTCTGTATTTCTGCAAGAGAATTAAAACTTATACAGAAGAAAGATAGAAGAAATATATCACACAAATGCAACCACACATAAAATAATCAGTCATAATAGGATGAAATTAAGTTTTGAGAGATTAATGTTGACTGTTAATTTAAAAAAAAAAAAAAAATCACTGACTCAGATTAGATTCTGGAGTATTCTTTAGAAAGGTATTGTTTGTGTCATGAAAGCTATGATATATCTAACCGCAGTGAGAAATATATGCAACAGAAATTAGACTTTCACAACTCCTGTAACTTGTTCCTTTTCCTTTGGTCTTTCATTCCTCCAGTACCTTATGTTACCTACAAGTTGTCTTTAAACAATTTGGGCTTAAATCTCTTCTTCTCTCAGGACTGTAAATTGAGACCACTGAATCAAAGATAAATTTGCTCTGTATAGTGAGTTTGATCTATTTTCTTTCTCCTCGTGTTAGGCAATGGTTATTCAGTTTAAAGACTTAGGGACTTATGGTTCTTTGTTTGCTTTAGGTGGGTCAAAAGAGGAGCACAATTCTCAGGTGAGGGGAGGGGTAGAAAGTATTATATATATTTGTCTTCTGGCAGTAACTCTCTAAATTTTGCCCAAATTCTGCGGGGTAACATTTATACATAGACAATTTCTTGAATTCAGTCTATTTCACAATGTGTTTGCAGACCAGGAATTGCTGCTGCTTTGCCTTCTCTTTCCTCTTCTTTAATACACAGCTACTTTCTCTGACATTTAACTAAGTGCCTGTTGTGAAGTTCATTTTCAGAATCAACATATTGGTGTTGAGACATGTTTTGTTCTATGACTGCTTAAAGTTGTTGACTCTTGGTTTGATGTCCTGAATGTAAAGCTTCTGCCAAGCTAGGACAAATTCTTTCTGCTTTTTTTCCTATGAGTGGTTGATATGGCTGAATCTGGGCTTTTTTTGGCTCCACCGGGTAATGGGATTTCAACATAGGAAGTGTATAGGAAGCCTTTTGACTGGCTTTTTCTCCTCAATACCATGAATTTCAGCTCAATTGACTATGAAAGTTTTATACTGTCTCATGCTTTGGTTTTCCCGTTCAAATCTACGAAAGTTGCCTTGAGCAATCATCTTCTATCATTGTCATTGGTAATTCTGGCCTTCTCAAACAGCTCAATGACTTTAGATATTTCTGAGGGATCTAGTTCTGCTACTAAGAGTTTCAGGTAAAGTATCTCTCAGCATCTGCAAGACAGCTTGTCCCAGATATACTATAGTTATTTCATAAAAGAAACTTGTTAAATATTTGGAACTGAGAGCTATGGGCATGATTGTAGGTGTTTTCATCCACAACTGACGAGAACTACATGCTCCAAAGTTTTCTGAGCTGACCATTCATGTACACAAAAAAAGCATGGATATTAAAATAAAATAAAATAAAATAAAATAAATAAAATAAAATAAAATAAAATAAAATAAAATAAAATAAAATAAAATAAAATAAAATAAAATAAAATAAAATAAAATCCCAATCAATGCTAAAAAAAAAAAAAAGCTTGTGTTCTCCTTTAACAGCTTTGTATTCCTATGCTGTAATTACACATTCCTTAAATTCCCTTATTTTAAAATTGCCCTTGGTGTTTGAATGCATAGTGCTTAGAACCAGATTTATATATTCTGTAAGGAAAGAAATGCACTACCTTGTAGGAAAAAGAATTTATCAATATAACATATTAAATAACAAGTTCTTAAGTTCTTAGGTGTATTTCAAATTCCATTATATTTTTAAGAAACAAATTATGAAGTATGAGTTTACTCATCTTGCTAACTTCAGACAATATGAAACTTTGCAGAAAATAAGTCTGTGAGAATTAATTGATACAGGTAGTCTCTTAGAACTACTAAAAAAATCATACAGACCACATATGACTGTGGAAATTAGGTGCCTACTGCACTAACTAGTATAAGATTGTATTAGAAATAGGCTATGATCTCTCCAAGAGCTGATATGCATTAATTTATCACAGAAGTACAAAAAAAAAAAAAAGATTATGTTTTGACAAACATTCCAAAGTTTGAATGCAAAATTGAACCTTTTATGCACTTCTTCCTGCAGCTTTCCTGGCTGTTTTTTATTCATTTAGTATTCTTCCCAGCAGCCCGCCTGCTTCACAACCTGAATTTTTGTCCCACCTGTGTCAGTCACAGGATGTTGTTGAGGAGTTTAGCCCTTCTCTGATGTTAAGACAAGGAAATGTACGGCTGACTTTAACAGTCGTGTGTCACACCTTACTAGTGTAAAGAGAACATAACTGAGAAATTGCTCATTGTTTTAAAAGGGATGGATGCTCTTGGCATCCAACTCTGTAGAGCCAATTCTGCCTTGCAGATATGCAGTTTAATTTAACACTATAAAGTAGCTATTTAAAGAGCCATTATTGTGCTGTCAAGCCAAAAAGATGTTTTTAAATACACTACAATTTTCAAATGTTCCTATTTCAGGCAAAGTAAGTCCAATCAAACATTCTGAGGTTATTTCTGAAATCTCAGAGAGCTTTCTTTTCCCTTGATATGTCACAGAGGAATCACTGTTGATTTTGAATCTTACCACATTTGAAGACAAAAATATCACTTTTGACTTCTAGTTCTGAAAAGAAAAAACAAATCTGATTTCATAGTCTTCAAATGCAAGTACTACTGCTTCTTTTCATTGGGAAAGAAACATCTTCTCTATCCTGCTTGTTCTGGAGTGTCCCACTTAGATTTTGTTGTTGTTGCTGTTTATTTTGTTTATTTCCTTTTTAAGATTTGAGGTCATGCAGCACATCATGTTTGCCACCCAGAATTCTCAAATCAGAAGGGAATTTAGGTGTGAATCTGTCTACTTGTACCTTCTGGATGTCTACATGGTTCTCAGCACTTCATGACTTTATCTCTGCTAATCATACTCATGAAATCTGTTTTTATGCTGCCAAGGGAAATCCAAGGACTTTGACTGAGCAAGGGCAGAAGAGGATCTGGATTTACACAGGAAGCATAAAAAGTGTCATTTCTGCTTTACATTTTTTGGTGTATTCTCAGCTTTCTGAATGTATTATTTGCCACTCTGCTGAAGTGGTAAGCACTCCTCAGAGGAGAGTATTATTAACATTGAAAAATTAGAACAAATGAAATTATTAGCGTTTGATAAAGAAACATCTTCTGTAAAAATTTTTGCTGTTCCTGGAAAAGAAGTAAACCATTTTTCTGTTAAAAGGTTGGGGGTCCATAGAAGGGCGACGAAGCTGGTGAGGGGCCTGGAGAACAAGTCCTACGAGGAGTGGCTGAGGGAGCTGGGCTTGTTCAGCCTGGAGAAAAGGAGGCAACCTTATTGCTCTCTACAGATACCTTAAAGGAGGCTGTAGAGAGGTGGGGGTTGGTCTGTTCTCCCACGTGCCTGGTGACAGGACGAGGGGGAATGGGCTAAAGTTGCGCCAGGGGAGTTTTAGGTTGGATCTTAGGAAGAACTTCTTTACTGAAAGGGTTGTTAGACATTGGAACAGGGAAGTGGTGGAGTCCCTGGAAGTCTTTAAAAGATATTTAGATGTAGAGCTTAGGGATATGGTTTAGTGGGGACTGTTAGTGTTAGGTCAGAGGTTGGACTCGATGATCTTGAAGTCTCTTCCAACCTAGAAGTTCTGTGATTCTGTGATTCTGTTGTCTTATTTGGCATGGTGCTTAATTTTTATTACTCAGTAATCCTCCTCCTAGTCATCATAAGGCCTTGAACACAACTTTTCTGGAAAAGCTGTCTGAATGCGTCTCTTTGAGAGGATCCCCATTCTGCATTTTTCTGTTATCTTTCAATCAGATATTACCTCACTGAGGTGTTTTATTTATGTCACATGATGACTCTTAAGGCACATAGAAGGCTAGTGATTATGACGAAGTATCAAATACACAAAGCTCAGCTAATTTCACCAATTTGTTTTTACCTCCTCCAAAATATGTAATAATTGACAGGATGAAAGAATCAGATGCCTGAAGAGCGCACAAAATCATCTGTTAGCAGAAATACCAGTATTTCTATAAAACTATGAATGACAGTGGCACTCTGTGCCACTCTGTTTGGCCTGAGCCAGTTCTGCAGAATGCTTCTCACATCCTCTTCCTCCCCAGGGCTGAGTATCTGTGTCCTTTCTATTCTCAGCTACAGTGGACAGAAAGAAGTTGGAGGTGGCTGTGCTCTTTAAGACACATCACTGTCCTCATTCCCTAAGTGAGGACTGGCAGAGTCAGAGAACTCTTGGTCATTTATTGAGTTATTCAAGCCTCAGAAAGGGAAAGAGTCCCCCTGTGAGAAGGACTTCTGTTGCTGTGAGATTCATTAAAGTTAAAAAGGGAACCTCTGTTCCATGTCTGCTGCAAATCTAATGATTCATTGAACCAATATCACTTGTGATATTTGATGGTCATTTAGTGGAGGATGCAATGATACTGTCTGTCATCAATTGAACCTTTGGTCCTCGGTGCATTTACGGTATGGCTTGACAGCATGTTCCTAGTATATGTAAAAATACTCCAACTGTAAATGACAGATCAATTATGTGATTTGAAGACTAACTGTAGGTATCACAGAATGTTCCATATCTATTACATGTGCATGAAAATAAATAAAGAAAGATGCCCTCAGCTTCATAGGAATTTGTAGGGCCATGACATTTAGAGGGCTGAAGCAAATCTATGAAGACAGGCTGAGAGATCTGGGGATATTCAGCCTGGAGAAGAGAAGGCTCCAGCGAGACCTCATTGCGATTTTAAGTTCTTAAAGGGGACTTATAAAACAGATGGAGACCAAGTTTTTACCAGGAAGGAAGGAAGGAAGGGAGGAAGGAAGGAAGGAAGGAAGGAAAAAAAAAAATTCTAACTGAAAAACAATTTTATATTTTGCCTCATTATTTATATACATATTAATACATACTTTTATTAGTGCACATGTAAGTGTGTGTATATATATTATGTATATAAAAGGAACTCTACTTTTATAACCAAAAACAAAAACAGATGTCTTTTAAGTAAAAAATCATTTAATGTTTATTTGGGGTTTGTCGGTCTTGAATGTTTAATCAAAATTATTTGACAAAATTGAGTTTTGTGTTGTGAATATTTCATATAAGTCTAGCATTACAGTATCATTATATTACTGATTCTCAAAGACTACATATACATATGGTGTACAATGCTTGCAGTGTGATATTTTTGTTTTGAGTATAGACTTTTGACTTGTTTGGTTATTGCCAGTACTTCAAAGAAAAAATGAAAAAGCAATGAGAGAAGTCACAATGAGTGAGAGTGAAATCTGAGCTGGATCTTGTATCTGTAGATATAAATCTCTTCTTGAAATAAGGTTTGAACTGAGGACCAAAATTATGAGATGTGAAATCTTAAGACTTCAGAGGCCTATACAACTAAAGAAGGATTTACAAGAGTTTTTGTAGGAACTGGATCATATTTAAAATGCACAATTAAAGTTTCCAGCAATTCTAATGCTATTAAATCTCAGGTTAAGGCAAAGATTTTTTTTTATTATTGTTTTCAGCCACTAGTTTGTATTACCTGCTGATAAAATGTTTGTTTTCATAATGTACATGACTAATCTACAAGCTGTGTAAATGTTTTGACACTCACATACTGTCTTTTTTTATGTACATAAAATAATTGCTGTACTATCCACCACATATCCACCACTAGTGACACAACTGCACATACATTTTTCTTTTTCACTTGTGTGTCACTTTCTGTGCTAAAATTCATCCATTACAAAATCATTCAGAGCTTCTCTGAACAGTTACTTTAAAACAGTAAGTTTTTAATTTCAGCTTCAGAAATATAGCAGTAGTTTGGCTTAAACACTTCTAGTTGAAATGGTTCTGTCTTAAGGGACCTACATGTTTGTTTGTTATAATAGCCTCAAATTTGTAAATTATCTTTTTGTTACTTTCTTACTGGAAATACTTAGCAATGCTGCAAACACAATTACTTAAGAGAAACTTTTCAGAGTGGGAAATTTTGGAGACCATAACAAAATATTTGAAATACAAAACACTTTGTCTGGATGCTAATGGTGCCATTATAATTACCAGTACATTTTACTGAAAAATCTCTCTAGTCAGAACATAAACACCATTTAAAGGCTTTGGTTAACTGAAGTTCTTAAAGTTCTTAGCAATCCACTTTTTTTTTCTTTTCTTTTTTTCTCCTACACCATAGGGCAAATATGAAGAAAGCAAACTCAAGAACTCAAAATCAGCAACAATTTGTGATAACTGATACAAAACTAAACCAACTGGAGAAGAAGTTGGGATCAGTATTTTTAGGTTATTTTAGTTATGTTAATAAGGGAAAAGAGGTAGTTTAATACCTGTGATACAAAAGAGTGATGGGGAAGGGAAGAGTGAAAAGCAAAGAACCCTCGAAGAGCAGAAAGTGTGACATTGAGGGGATTTGAGTGATTATCATGAAGTGAATTGCATGTGGGGTGAACATACCCCACATATATACCATTCAATCATACCAAACATACCTTTCAAACCTAGATCTATGTTTTCAGTATTTAACAGAATTATAAATTTTAACTCCCATTTTTTAACTTCATCTTTTGAAAATATTCTACAGGTTTGATGAGGGTGTTGGTCTGGATGACAGGGAGTGATTGCCTTGTGATGAATGCTTATCTGAAAATACCAATTTTCTGCCCTTTTTTTTTGTGTCAGTAAGCTCTGGTGTGATGCACATGATTTCACTGACATGGTTTGTTTGCATTTGCTAACATATGTCTCAGTGTGGGACCTCTGTGTGTGTTTTAATGGCTGTCTTGTGTTGGCAGGCTGCTCCTGTTGTTCTGGCAAGATCTGTCCTGGAGGATGCTGCTTTGCATAAACTTTGATTTTTCTTATTTATTATTTTATTTTATTTTATTTTATTTTATTTATTTTATTTTATTTTATTTTATTTTATTTTATTTTATTTTATTTTATTTTATTTTATTTTATTTTTTGTTTGTCATCAAAACACTAGGAAAAAATAAAAAAGATTTTGGAAAAATTGTGCACTCAGATGGTTCTGGAAATTAACTTGAAGCGGTTGTTCCAAACTTGTGCTTTAGGGCTGAGGTTTCTTCAGAAGCAACTTTTATGAGGAAAGATGAAATTTTTTATTAGACCAATGGATGTAGCTGGACAAATCTGCTTCAGGACCCTGCACAAGTGGAAAAAGAATTAAAAGAGTTATTATGAAGGTGTAGGTCATTAAACATTCAACATACATTCAATGTGTGTTGAATTTCTTCTGTTAGTGTACCTTTCTAAACTGAATCTAAACTGGGATTCAGTTTAGAAAGGTACACTTTCTAAATACAGAAGAAATTCAACACACATACACACACACACAAAACCACCACACAGTACTATAATAAATGAAACAGGAAGGAAAAGGGGAGGAAATAAAATACTCATGAATCCCACAGTAAACACATATTCTCAATCCAAACTTCCACCAGTAATCTTTAATTGATCTCTACTAACAATAAAGAGATGATAAAAATAAAAACCTACAATTCTGCTATAGCAATGGAAAAATTTCTAATTGTTTCCAGCCAATTTAACAATTTATACAAGGATGCGAACCATGGCAGTTTTGTTTAGATTCCTTTCGTACAGCACAGTCTGGGCATGTTTGAAAACGTTGTTTAAATAGAGGCTGTTGATAAAAGTATAAATGTTGTGATATCAAAAAATAATCACAATAGTTATGATATGCAATTTACTGCTTTTATTTTCCTTAATCTCTGGCTTGTTTCTATTTGTAATGCTACAGCTAGCCAAAGTAAATTTGGCTTAACAAACACAGGAATATCCTGGCTTAATTTATAAACAAATGTCATTGATTTTAAACTGAGAATACACTAATGTCTTGAACCAAGAATAATCAAGCATTTTTTCAGTAAAACCAATCCTGACTTCTTGAATGTTAGACACTCCCAACCCTTCCCTATTCCATATTTTCTGATTTTGGTTTCTTATTTTGTTTGCTTGCTTTCAGAAAATTTTGTATGAGACATTATATCATCATTGTTTTTTGTTTGATTGTTTTCTTGAGAACTGCTAAATTGCTTATTCTCTTCCCACAAGAAAACTCCTTCTGTACCTCTTCCAGACACCTCCTAAAGGTGGACCTTTTCTTATTTCTCAGCTTCACAAGGTAATATGGACATTAGTCTGTTTATGAAAGATCTGTGACTTTTATTATTTTGTAAAGTAATTTCTGCTTTGCAAGGCTAAGGAATGTAAGGCTAAGATGTCTTCTATGATACCAGCTAAGAGCTGCATTGGATAAAATGTTTAGACAAGGACCTAAACGACCTTTGAGTGTTCATTAACAAACTATTCCAGAGCTTCAATTCCAGAGATTTTGATCTTTTACTGTTGTCTTGGAAAGCAAGATTTGATATTTTCACAAGTCTACTGCGTTACTGTGTGCAGAATCTAACTATCCTTTTTTTTTTTATTATTTTTTTATTTTTTTTTTTACCCCCAGACCTTTAAATTATAGCAGATTTTTTATCATTTCTGCCTCACAACATAAGCTAACCTAGTAGATAGACTGTCCCTTCCCTTGAACCCAGAAAATGTAAACTTGATTTTATTTTTTTTTTTAATAAAAAATTGCCAATGAAAAAAATATATCTTTCTTGACAGAAGTAAAGTATGTTTCTAATTCTATACGGACAGACATACCATAAGGTGGTTTTTTTGTTTGTTTTTCTTTTCTTGTATTTTCTTTTTGGTGTGGGCCTCTACCCTAACATTAGACTTTGATTTATTTTAGATTTCCTCATTTAGTCACTTGTTTTTTTGCAGTCAGTCCAGGTGCAAGTTGAAGCTGATAGGAGCTGGCAGTGTTTGTTTTATTGTGAACCGTATTCAGTCTGATATTTAATTATGTTTCCATGTGGATTTGTAATGTGGATTAATAGTTTTATTTTACTCCTGTGATTAGTTTCTGTTTGTTCTAATTTCTTTTTGGTTCTTTCTTGACCTTGAGGTGAAAAAACACAGAAGATGTATTCCCTCAATTTAATGCCAGTCTGAGGTGTTTCTCCTGCATCATCAGATCAATGAAAAGTAAATAGCCTACACTTCTTGTTTCACAGTGCAGTATTGATCTTTCTTCAGCTTTTGCTTCCCTTTTTCCCTGCGTCTTGTGTCTTTCAACCCCTGGGACCGAAGTGATTGCCATAGATTGGACAAGCTAACAAGCGCATGATAAGGAACTACTGTTTTGTGGTACACTCACATTCACACGCCTGGTATATAAAGCCTGGACCTCTCCGCATTGAAAGAGAGGTGCCATTTTGTGTATGGCACAAGTCACTATGAAAAAGAACCACGAAGAAGGCACCCGAGCAGCAGAGGATTTTATTCTTCACACCGATCTTTTATTCCTACAGCTGGTGCCAAGCTGGGTGAGGACATTACTCCCCTGAAAAGTAAGACAGTAGCCTGTGGGGAATGCCACAATCTGCTTTTTGCTATGGCGATGTATGGGATGGTGGCAGCCTGTGGGTAAGTCTGAACTTGATCTTATAATGACCGTGATATGTGTGTCAAGTCCTATTTAAATGTGGAACAGCAGAGACCTTCACAGAAAGTTTATGAGATGCGATGGAAATATTCTGGTTGGAAATGGGACAGTCAGCATTGTATAGTGAGTATATTTTGTAGTTCAGCATTGAACAGAGAAAAGCTGAAGTCAGTATTTTATTTAGTAAATGAACTGGGTTCATCTAACAAATTTGGGGGCTTGGGATTTTTATACCTTTTTTTTTTTTTTTTAAGTATTATGGAAAGTCTTTTCCCTTTAAATTTTAATACAGTGGTAAAGCCTTACTTTATAAGGCTCAGAAATAGTGTCTGTAGTGTCTACAGGTCCTAAAGTGCAACACAGATTAAGAAACCAAATCTCTTTCAATTTTATCTCTGGGCCCTTAACTGTCCAAAGTGTTCCCTGGTAGAGAAAAATGGTTATATTAATAATTGATATTCTATTACATGCTATGCAGCCTATTGTTTCTTTCAGGGAGACAGGTATTTGTGCTGTGCAGAGAATAAGTTTTCTGACATTGCTTAAGGTTCATGAGAATGCAGTTTTAGTCTCCAGGTGCATATTAGTCCCTCATGCTGTTGGGTTGCTACCATATTAATCCATTGCAAATTACTCCCATATCATCCTTCACCCACTGAAGTTACTCTATACATACACTCAATTTAGCATGTTCCAAAGAATCCACAGATGACTTGACATAAAGCATAAGAGAATCTGTACAATTTGTAAAGAGAAGTTGATATTTTATTTGCAAGCTGATAAAGGCAAGAGATTTTCTATTTTTTTTCTTTGTCCATAGATTATTAGTACCCTGTATATGCATTTGTGAACATGCTATTATTACACATTTTATTATAGTGTTGCAGTAGTTAGCATAAAGCCTTCTGTACTAGTAAAGTAGTAAAGTAAATTTTGTATTCTTCTATTATTATTAACAGTACAGTGAAATATGAGTTTCATATTTCCCACGGACACCACTGCAATGCGGTTTGTTGGCAGTATTTTCAGCGGTACACTTTTGTAATGTGAATCTTGGTTGTTTAATGTGTTTTTAAAAAGTCAGTGTACACTACACAAATTATGCCTAATGTAGGAGCTATTCTGTCTCTTTCTAGTTTTATGATATTTTACACTTCTTGGAGCTAGATGATTGTTCTAACCCAAGCTATTATGTAATCCTTAGGGTAACCCCGCTGCTGATTTGAACGCTATTAATTTTCTATTATAGTGTGCTAAAGATGTTCTACAGTGTGAAGCTCACCTGCATTATTGAGTCAATGACCAATTGCAGAGTTACTCTGTGGTGGTTGGAGCTTAACTCAACCCTTTGGGATCTCATTTATTATTTGCAGATATTGATTCTGGAAAAAGAAAAAGCTAAGATGTGTGAATCTAATACTGACTTAGACCTAGCCTACAGCTGTTAACTCCTAATGGTCTGCTTACTATATATGTGTTAACTGGAGCTTGAATTTCTTTATGTTTTCATGTATGATAAGCTATTTGCTGTTACTTCATAAATATTTAAAAGCTTCTATGTGACCTGCTTGGTCATATAACACCAACTCAGATATTTACCATATTTAAATTAAGTTTAATCCTAACTATTTTCCTGATTTCTTACTAATAGAATATGGAGATTAAGAAAATACTGTAGGCAGTTAAATTTAGTGTTATGTTTTACATAATTTGCACAAGAATCTCCAATAGAAAATTCATATAAAAATGTATTTCAACTCCCTAGGGAGAACTGTGTTTTGTACTTGTATATTTGTTTTCAGAAAAAGGGTTATACTTCTATAACAGAAAGTGATCAAGTAAGGATAAAATCTCACATTTGTTCCTGTGGTATTACCAGTACAGTGGCTCTCCATCTTCACTTTTTCCTATATTAACTTACTATAATCATAGCAAGTAGTTTTTGTTGTTTTTCCCTCATCTTTTTACTGTAATTTATCTAAACATAAATAGAAAAATTGGAAACATAAATGGAAGATATGTGGAGTTGACTCACAGGTGTTCTGCAATCACCTAAAATGTCTTTTATCATGGGGTGCATAACATGAATAAAAGAATCATCATCAATTATTTGATTAGGCCAGAATCAATAAGAGATGAGATTTCATGCAAAGAATTAATGTGTATTTGAAAGACTGGAAAAACACAGGAAAGCAAATGTAATTTTTATGATCACTAACAACAACACACCACACCAATGGGAAGGAGGATTTGGGAAAACCTGATAGATAAAACTTGTTCATACATTTTGTAAAGGTGGTCGTTAAAAATGGATACCACAGAGGCAATATCGTACAGCAGAAAAGTGAAGTATTTAGGAAATTCACTCCAGTGTCTATTTCCAGGTTACACTGAGACCCTTACTGTTGCCTGTTTGGTAATTCACTACTAGCCTGCAGTAGTCCAAAACTCTCTTGTGCTGTCTAGTCTTGGTCAAGAGCAAGCAAAGAGCTGTGTACATTACTTCAGTTTATGCGCTTTTTAATATATAGATGTAAAACAGGTAAAAAACAAATGCATTTTGAACTTAAATTGCCTGAGAAGGTGGTAGGGAACACCTTCATTAATTTTAAAATTCTTTGTACAGTTAAACATACATGCAATTTCTATTGAAAGACAGCAAATACCTCTTTCTCAGTGTAGCTTAAGAAAAGTTTTCCTGAACTTGCATCATCATATTAAAACTGTCTTTCTGATTTAGCTGGCTATCACAACAAATGAGAAGATATCCATCATTTGCTTCTGAAACAATGTGAAAGGTCATGGGGAAGTATAAATCTGTGTATTTCCAAAAAGCAGGGAAATTGGTATTTAGGGCGGGAATTTATTTCTTCTGAGAGACTGTGCAAGTGTTTTAATGATGTTAGCTAGACAGAACTTAGTAAAAGAATCTTTCAGTTTATAAAAATATAGTTGTGAATATGAGTTTCATTTTATTCCTGTCTTTTCAGACACTTAAGCCTAGTTAATATTTTGTAAATAATTTGAATGTTATATACATTCTATGTATAGATTGACAAATAAACAGACATCCCATTTCTGTATTGCAGCAAGATTTGTGTAAGGTCCTGTAATACCCAGAAGCCTGATTTAAGATTCAAAATTACCTAATGGTCTTATATACCTTATGGTGTAATAAAGGCTAGTTCAGGAATTGGAAACTGAAAATTCAGCACTGAGGAGGTATCTCTGTGGATTGCGTTAGTGGGTAGTGCAATGGACTGAAGGAGAGAGTGCTTCATCTCAGGAATCCTTTCCAGGTTTGCAATGCCCTTCAAAAAAGTTTTTTCTATACTTTAAGTGGAAGCATGCTTGTCAGCCTCCTAATCTATCAAAGAAAAGACTCTGCACAGTCATAGCTGCAAAGGGAATAAAGTATTAGAAAAAGTTGGCCACACAGACAAAGATTACAGTCTGCTCTGAAATACATGTGTGTTAACTGAAGTCCTTCTATATCCTTTCTGGCAGGGGTGACAGAGTTGTTGTACCCAAACAGCACTATTGAGAAATGGTATCTGAAGTCCCCTAAGTATTAATGGAGATTCCCACATTTCACTCCAGCTAACAGCTGAACAGCTGGCAGTTCTAGACTGTTACACTCTCTTTTGGATGGGTAAGTTGTGGATGATACTCCCCTGTGCAGTACAGGCCTCTCAAATAGAATGTAGGAAGTAGCTTTTGATTACCCAAACTAAAATACCTCACAATTTGAGACTTAATAAATTTAATGGGGTCTCCATTTCTTTTTCTTTTTCTTTTTTTTTTCTTTTTTTCTTTCTTTTTTTCTTTCTTTTTTTTCTTTTTCTTTTTCTTTTTCTTTTTCTTTTTCTTTTTCTTTTTCTTTTTCTTTTTCTTTTTCTTTTTCTTTTTCTTTTTCTTTTTCTTTTTCTTTTTCTTTTTCTCTTTCATTTTTTTTTTTTAATATTTTTTTTTCTTTCTTTCCTGATTCATCTCTTCAGGACTATTTGTTTTCTCCTTCCTTTGGAATATGGCATCACGCCCTTGGAGCAGGTGGGTGGATATTCATGCACTAATATGCCTAGGACAAAAGGTGCAGTTCTCCCCTGGTCAGTCTTCCAGCAAATCTCAGGATACAAAAAGAATGCTTATGGCTAATGTATAAGCCAAATCAATCTCTTTACAAAATGAAACTGTAAGTATTTTCTCTTTTAAATTACCAAGGGATCACCTCTGTTATGAGCCGGCAGAGATTCCTACATTCCACAGACTGTTATAAGACTGCTGCAACAAACAGTACTGGAGGTGAGTACTGGAGGAACCTCAGCACTCAGACTTATGCTGGTTCCATGCATAATTTCTTTTCACCTCATGTGATGGTAGTCATCAATAAGGTTATTTCTGGACAGATTATTTTTAACTAAAAAGAAGGTATTGTACTTAATAATTACATATCCTGACAGAGAAAAAGGGAGAAAAACAGTAAGCATGTAAAATAGGATGTCAATACTTCCTGAACTTTTCTCATCTGATTTTTCCAGTACTTCTTGATTTAGACAAGCTACATTTCTTTCATTTGTAGCCTATTTGCAAGATCATTAGGATAGAAAACTAGTAATATGATATACAAATCTATCAGATTTAAAGTATCAAGGTGTTGTTCTGTTGACTTTTAGGAACCTAAATGTGGAGTTCAAATATTGGGGTCACTGTCCTAATTTGGATGTTATATCCAACACTTATCAAATAATATACATCAGTCATTTCTGATGTTCATTGGAAGTGAACACTGCAAACTGCTGATCAGGTACTCCCTTCTGTATGTACTCTTTTCCCTTTCTTCCTTTTTGAAAAATAATGTGCTGAATTGCAATGTATTGTGATCTGAGCCACAGCATCTGTTCCAGGTTAGCCAAGACCCTTGAAAAATTAGATTATATACGGGTGTAATGAAAAGAGCTGTAGCTAGAGCATTTACAAGAGCCAGGCTGACATGTCAGTTGCTTTTATATATCTTGAGGCAATGTAGAGATTCTTAAATGATAATATCCTCTATTCTCACTTCAGTTTGTAATTACCTTCAATCATAATTTAGAATAATACAGTGATATAAAAGTTGTTTAGACTTAATCTTATTGTAGCTGAAATTTTATATAAATGGTGATAGTATTTATGAAATAAAGGCCAGATTCTCAACTTGTACATGCCAGGTCTAACTTATCTGTTGATATTAATTTCTATTTAAAGTATTTTTAATGTTCTATACTTTTGAAGCATTGTGGAATGATGACAAGGGACTATGAAATAAAGAGAGTGGAATTCTTCCAAATTATACTATAGTAATTAAGGTCAGAACCTGACCTTAAAATTCCTGATGATGAAAACCAATGATCTTTACTCTAAGCAAAAAGAATGCATGGACGAGAAGTCACTTCAGGATGTCCTTTTTGTGTGTTACTTATGGATGCACAATTGTTCAATCTGCCATAAAATGAACATATAAGGTTAGTTCTGTGGGCTAATGTCCTTTTGTTTGTTCCCCATTAAAAAATGCATGTGGAAAGTGGATATGTAGGACTTGAACAAGTTGGAGATATTATCTGCATTCACTGGTAGAAGCTGCAAAGTTTATCTAGGTCCTGAAGAAAAGTGTAGTAGACTGCATGCAAACATTCCCTCCGATGCTGAAAAAAAAAAAAAAAAGGAATATTCTCAGACAGATGGGAACATTAATGAGCATTTTATTATTAATAATCATTTCCCCTATTATTTCTATTATACTGAAGTGACACATCAGACAATAATGATAGAATACTTTTTTTTTTCTTTGAGTGAATACTTGTATAAACAATGTCATCAACATAATCCCCCCTTCCTGCCCCTCATGTAGAAGCGTGGAAAAGCATATCACTTGCACTATCCACTGCATCATAATATGTGTGGTTAGAAAATGGTAGGCGCTTTTACAAAAGTTTTGAATATATCATTTTTGTCCTCTCAAATTTAACATTAGATTGCTCTGGAAAATTTAAGATATAATACCTGTTTGAAGTTCTAAGGTTTTGAAGAATAAACAAAATCAGAACCTGTTACTTTTTTGTATATTGAAAAAATAACCAGGGTAATTGTGATATCTAACAAGTGATTTGTTTAACTTACAGGCAGCTAAAATTCATTCTAATGTAAACTTTACTCCCTCAGGTATCAGGCAGCCTGAAATGCACTTCGTGGATTCTTTGAGTAGAAAAACAGTAGTTTCTGCAGAATTTCCATTGAATTTGAGTAGTCAGTCTCAATTTCTCTCTATATAAAGACTCTTTTATGTTATTTATTTATTTATTTTACTCTTTTGTCATCTGGATTCAGACCATCACTTCATGTTGTTGCTTGAACAGCCTGTAGCCCACTGGGCTTTGCTGGCAATGGGAAGAGAAGGGTGGATGAGGAAAATTGTGTGCATCAACTCATATCTTGTAGACCTAAGAATGTGAAATAAAAAGACTAATTTATAGCCTTTCTTCTGTGGCAACAAGGTAAAATATTTCCTGGTGGACTTTAGGATGCTTAGATGCCTTTCATCAGAGAATAGCAGTAGCCTATGACCTCCCACAGATCTACTCCTTGGTAGGAGAAGATGTTCATTATGTCCAGGGAGAAAAGATTTGAAAAATGGAAAACAGAGTTTGGAGCTCTTTTTTGTCATTATAGTTGTGCCATGGAAAAATAATACATTTGACTATATTTTATTTTTATTTTATTTTATTTATTTTATTTTATTTTATTTTATTTTATTTTATTTTATTTTATTTTATTTTATTTTATTTTATTTTATTTTATTTTATTTTAAACATTTATTTATTTATTTTGTGCATCTCTGTTGAGGTTCTTGTTGTGTTTATAGTTTATATTTATTTTGCAGCCTTCTGTTGTGTGGTGAGCTCGATGATGTTAAATTGAGTAAGGACTTGAACTAGAGAAAAGTTACGGAGTTAACCAAAAGATCAGAAACTTTCTTAAAAATGAACACAAATATTTATCTATGTAGATGAAGAGGATATGTGTCTTCTTGCTTTCCACTTCATACCACTGCATATGCAGATTCTTTAAGCTAATCTTCTGCAGAGGTAATTCCTTCAGAAAGTGAATGTAGAGAAGAAAACCCTCTGCCTCCAAATTAAATTGATTTTAGAGTCAATTTGCAAGAGAATTCTCACAGAAATCATTTGCAAAGGTTTTTCTTCACAGTCCCAGGAAGAAGCTGAATTTTCTCAATAGTATACATTCAAAACTACGTTTGTTCTGAACTATTAAAAGTCTTGTAAGTGTACTATTTGAGAGTGAGCATGCTGTATTACGACTGGGCTGTGATCGTGTCTCCCTATAACTTATTCATTCACTCTGACATTTATTCTTGAAAACCTATTATTTATTCATCCTGGAAAATAAATAAATAAATAAATAAATAAATAAATCAGAGTAAGAACAGGAGCTTAAGCAGAAGACTCCTGAAATCTAATTTTGATTGTGATGCATATGCGTACTGTACCTTTGGATGACTCACATCAGTTCAACAGGTCAATTTTCATATCTGTACAATCCAATGAATGACTTCCATAAGGTATTGGGAAGACTGGAGATGATTGTAAAACATTTTGGAGATTGGAAAAACAAACTGATATTAAGTTTATTTTTGGTTTTGCTTGTTTGTTTATTTGTTTTCTTGTCCCTTGTGTTATGGTGAATGTTTCCTTGCAGATAAAGGAGGAATAGCATCTCCTCTGGACTCAGACGGGCAGGAGTCTACTATGTGGAGCAATAGCAGACCTAAAGCTAATGTTGTTATGAATGTAAACTTGTATTTTCTGAATGTGTGTTCTTGGGAGAAGGCTATGACTGAAAGAAGTGTGTGGGCAAAGAAGTGTAATGTGCCTTGGAAATTTAGTGTATTATTTAAGTCCTTTACTATTTTTTGTTTAC
>NC_092621.1:82872500-82875000 GCF_047663525.1 Anas platyrhynchos
AAGGCTGAGATATCCTCACTTTTTGTGTATGTGGAAGGAGCAAACATCAGAGGGATGAGAAGGAAAGGGAGGGCACAGAATTGGAAAATCTGCACTTTTATATCTAACAGACTTCCGCAGCCATAAATCCATATTTTCTATCAATATTTTCTTAATCAGTGTCCCATGCAGTTTGTCCCAGACCAGTGTTTGAAAGATGTCAATACCTCCAGAAGAGACACACAGAAGGAAGAGTCATGGGAGCTATTCATAGTAAGCTATTTTACCTTAAATCAGTTAGAGGAAAGCAGGTCGGACCAGCTGAAAAATCAGGGCAAAATATAGCTATAGACAGTTGGATACCGAGTAATCATTAGACTATGTGCCACTACAGCCTAAACTACCCTAATTGCAAACCCATACCACACCACAGTGCCCTAGTCATCTCCTTCCACATCTCTTCTTCTAACTCTGGGGCTCACTCTTCCTATTAAGTGGCCAAATCTTTTCTTTTGTTATTCCAGTGAACTGCTGCAGGTTTGGAAAGGCTTAACAGCAGGTCAAAGATCCTCAGTGGAGAAACTTCATTTCTCCATATATCTCTAATTACAGCTATTACACTGAATTTAATAACAAATTCCTGCCACTTGGCTTTTTTGTTGTTCTTGTTTTGTCAGTACAAAACAGGGTGGTAGCTAGTATAAGAATAAGTATAGAAACAGTAAAACCACTTTTTTTTTTGTTTTGTTTTGTTTTGTTGTAATAACTGATACATGTTTTGGTGGCCCTACAGAGCCCTGAAATTGCTGATATCTACAATAACTTGCTTAGCTTTGAGGGAAGATCATGGAGGTTGTGTGGCCATGTTGATTTGCAACATTTTATATGTTTCCTCAACAACCTCATCTGTTTTCATGGCTTTAATTACCATAACTACACACTAGACACAGATTTATCTCTATGACAATGACCTTTCCCCCAATGCAAAGATTCTTGTTTTCATTCTGCAATTTATTTTGATTATTTAAAGGACTGTCATAAATCCAGTATGTTATGCAAAAGTGAAAATTTTGTTTCCTGTATGAATACTGAGAGCTGAATTACATGAGTAGTCTACTTAAACAAATGTAAAATCTAATTCCTATTTAAATCCATAGTCTCACTTTATGATCAACCCAAAACCCATTATATCTCCAAATGAAAAAACAGGTTTCTGATTACATCTTTAAAGTTCTCTCATGTTTAGCTTGTATTGGCAGCCCCTGGTTATCTGCCTAACAAACAGAACTTTTAAGTTTTCCTTTCTAGTTGTTCATACTATTTTCTCTGGTACACAGATACCAAAAGTTTGATATCACCTTTCCTTCTGTGTATTATATGGCTACATATAATTACCTCGATCAAAAATAAGTCAGTTCCACAACTGAAAATCTGTTAGAAAACTAGAATTAGACTTTGTGTTGTGAGTCTGACATTGTCTTCAGACTGGACAGTATTTTGTGTCTCAGAATAGTATTACTTTAGAAAAAGTATATAAATTTTAGATCCCATAGATACCCCCAATGCTCTGAAGCACACCTCTGATAAGATGTGCATGAAAAAACATTTTTATAATGCTATAAAACAATTGTGCTAACATCCACTGTGTGAATTCTGTGTGACGGGACTGCTAAAGTTAGAATGGACGTCTGATCATAGAGGTGTGATGGGTTAGAAAAGCATTTGGGGTAGAGTAAGTGTTTAAAATGGGAATAGAAAAATGTAAAAATTAAAGCTGAGACACAGTATAGAATCTCTTTGATGTGTAGACCTTCTCATGACTGGTCTCAAATTTCTAGTTTCAACAAACTATTGTGATCATATCAAAAATTGCGTGCTATTTCTTTTCCAAAAAATTTAGCAAGAAGAAAGACTCTCAATAGCTATTCTTTACTACTAGTTTCTCATCATGACAAACTGTACTTTTATTTATGTCCATCTTGATTCTTTTGGCTGTGAATTATCAGTAGAACTCCAAAAGCTGATACAACTGAAATGTATAAATGATGAAGGGAAATAATATTATGTATAGAACCAAAGATCATACTAATGCATCTCAGTGTGTTCTTCAGTATCATTGCTATCTTGTGGGAAAAAACCAAACCAAACCAAACCAAACCAAACCAAACCAAACCAAACCAAACCAAACCAAACCAAACCAAACCAAACCAAACCAAACCACAAACTGTTCAAGTTAAGGGTGCATGTTTATGGGCTTATAGTTCAAACAGGGACTACACTTCTTCAGTGAATCTCTTGGTCATTGCTGTGTACTGAGCTATGGTTGACAGACTATGAGCTAGACCTTTTTTGGATTAAAGTAAACTAGATTTGCACCATCTTCCACAATTAATCACTGCTCTGTTCATAGGACCCAGACTGGAATCAGCCTGACACAAAGCCAAAGCCCCCAAAGCCTGCACAGCATGGACATGGTGCCTTCAGGATGGTTGAATTCTATGCTTGCTAATTCAAACACAGC
>NC_092621.1:82880000-82987500 GCF_047663525.1 Anas platyrhynchos
AAATGTAGATGTCTGGATGAAATGTCCGTAAGGTAGTGGCAAGGTCCTTCACTGTGAAATCTGGGGTAAATATCAGAGAATCATGGAATGGTTTGGGTCAGAGGGAACCTTAAAACCCACCCAGTTCCACCCCCCTGCCATGGACAGGGACACCTCCCATGAACCCAGGTTGCCTGAAGCCCCACCCAGCCTGGCCTTGGGCACTTCCAGGGTTAGGGCAGCCACATTTTTTTTTTTTTTTTTTTTTTTTTTTTTTTGCCATCTCTGAAACCCTCCACACAATACTTCAGTTGTGAATTCCACCATATTTAGTAAAATTTTAGTCATGTGCAGGGTTTTGTTTTGTCTCTAACACAAAGCCATTATAGAATTTGTTTCTGCAGACAGTTCATGTAAAATCTCCAGCTGTAGTGGATTTCTGTAGGAATACAGAGTTAAACAAACTCTCATCTGAAATCTCTGTAGTAAAGTGAAATGAAAGGTACTTTCACAAAACCCAGCAAGCATAACTGGGACTTAATATCCTCTTATAGGCAGTTTCTTCATTCATATTATAGTATGAAGCATGTGAAGATGGAGTCATTCTGTTCTAGGTATGCTCCCTGGTAATCAATGATAGTGGGACTCTTTGGAGTGAAATCACTGCACTGCTGCTTTTGTACCATGGTTTGAATAATTATGAACCTGTTGCTAATAACCACAATTATTGAGTGATGTTGGTATGATTTTGGTATTACTGTGTACTGTGAGAACAATGAATCAAAAGTGAGTCCCATATAAAGAATATGAATTTCAGACCTCCACTTAGATTAATTTTGAATCTAGAACATGAATGTCCACTTTTATAAGGATAGTTTAGGTAGAAAAGCAAAAAATACAATAAAAGTGGAAATTATGCATGTTTTGCATGCCATCTCTTTAAAACAAAGGCAGAGTGAAGCTATTTTTAAAACTGTTTATGAGGGGCGATAAACTTTTCTTAAACTTGTGTAGTGCTAATAAAAATTTCCAGACAGGTAGGTAAAATAGTGTATAGTCTTTGCTTTTTATTCAAGAATGTCGTCCTGCTAATCAACTCCATAAACAGGAATTTACAAGAGAAACCAGTCACTGATAATAATAAGCTACCTGACAGTCACTGTATTAAAATCAGTCAATAGTAATCTGAATTATGATGAAAGGGAGAAAAATTTATTTTCTCTTATGGGTCATAATCGAGTTTGATCCTTACCTTGATGAAATTATATTGAAACAATTTGTTTAAGTTGCTTAACCTTTTTACTCCTTCGTGTTCGAATCGTGTTTTGTGACTTTGCTTTAAAACAGAGAGAGTTCATGTTAACAAACATGGAGGTCATCCAGCCCGAAGGACATTATTTGTGTTTTAACAGTTTAATAACAAGGTGAAGTGGAACACTCCAGAGAATGGCTATAATAGCATTATTGCTTTTTTCATTATTAAGACCTCTTAAGATAATTGTTTTCAAAATTATAATATGAGCTTTTAAGAACTTACAGTCTGAACACTGATTTATGCTGTCCGTGATTCCATTTCTGCTCTGTTTCACACTGTGTTAATTTTTATTAAGTTCATTATGTTTGAGACCTCTTAAGGGATTTATTTAAAATTCATCTCTTGATTAGACACATACTGTATACTTTTACTGGTATATAAATATATTTTTTTCCCAAAGATAACAAGATCTGAGTTATGGCTGTAATGCTATTCCTCTGAGTGCCTATACCAACTCTCTTAGCGATATTAATATGTTGCTGTAATTATTTTTTGATGCATGTAAAACATATAGGATTTGATGAGAAAAGATATGTTTAACATAAGTGGGTTGGTGAAGTAAATCCCAGCCACATATTTTATATTGCTTGCTTCTGTTATGTACTATAAAAGATTAGCCAAAATTCAAAATAGGAATTCAATATAATTTTCAGGGATTTAGTAAAGTCAGTTCATCAGAATAACACATGTAGATATTTAATTTACAAAACAGCAGTTTGCAGACTGGAATAAAGCTTTTCCTGAAGCCATTAAATTTCTACTTGACTTTAATAGTCTTTAAAATAAAAAGGCAGCCACACAATAGATATTTCTTACTTGATAATACAGGATTGTGTCATTAGTATTATTACATACTGGTAAAATGTATATTGGATTCATTATCAATAACTGTGGTTTATATTTTATATATGTAGATGTAAAACATATCTGATGGAATGAAAATCCAACAACTGGGACACATTTTCAGTGTTACAGGCTATAATAGTTTCTCTCCAAGGATTAGGAATTAGCAAAATTAATGCAATGTATTGTACATGGGTAAAATATAGCTTAATTTTACAAAAAGATAAAAAAAAAAAAAAAGAGAGATGGATAGACTGAGCTAAATTTTTCAGAATCTTAAAAAGTGCATGTTTCATTCTAAGGCTAAAACTGTAATGCTACAGTGTCTGTCTTCAGGCCTTAGCTTCTCTCATGGTTATTTGATGTGCTGCTTGACACTTCATTGCTTGTGAGCAGGGGAGGCCATGTAAATACATGCAGCCTTGATGTCCAAAAGATCAAGTCTCTGAGCTCAGATACTCCCATGCAGCATCACATTCTTGCCTTTGAAGGAATATTTTGTCACTGAGTATTGTATTATCACAAACTTCTTTGTACAAAGGAGCTCAATGTGTTTATTATTTAAAGAGATTTTATAACATTTATTTCAAAGCAGTTGAATGCCTTGCAAGTCTCCTGCTTTAGCTGTTACCGATTGCCCTCTCCGTCACTATATATTCACCTCAAAGTCTTACGGCGTGAATGAATGAATGTTCTAGAGACTTCTGGTTTGTCAATTTCCAGATGGGCTCGTATATGTCTTATTCATTTTTTATTAAGTAATGTGTTATTTTTAACAAATATATGAATGCAGTTAATACTGAAAGAGCATGAACATCCATGGCAAATTCTAATATGTTGAAGTATCTGTTCTGGAAACCTTCTGTGACTGTTGTACAAACCACTCTGTTTTTTAAAAATAAAGTGTGTGTGTGTTTTTGTTTGTTTGTTTGTTTCCTTTTGCATAATTGATACAAAAATATAAGAAAAACTTTAGTCATTAAAGTCATTAAATGCTTTTTTTTTTTTTTTTTCCTTGTCTTATCTAACCAAGTGGCCTAGCATGTCTGAATACCATTTGGAATGTACTAATAGTGGGAAAGTTCATTCTTCTTTACCTACACTAGGGAAGATTCTCTGGTTGCAGCTTTGAATTATTCTCCAGGCACAAAGCTTCCTAATGAAGATTAATTTCCTAATGAGGATTAAGGGATGAACAAATAAAGGGGATGTCTTTGCAGGAGTCTATTACAGACCACCTGACCAGGACGACAATGCTGATGAATTATTCTTTGCAGAACTAAGAGATGCTTCGGGATCGAGTCCCTTTGTCCTTATGGGGGATTTCAGCTTGCCAGACATCAACTGGGATCACCACACCACTGACAAGCAAGTCCAGGAGGTTCATAAAGCACCTTCTTGGTGCAGGTGCTAAGGCAGCTAACTAGGAAAGGTGTCCTCCTAGATCTGTTGCTGGAGAACAGAGAGGGTCTTGTGGGAGATCTGGCAATTGGCAGCCATCTCGGTCATAGTGACCATGAAGTGGTTAAGAATTTATGGTGACAGAAGGAAAACTCCCACCAAAATTCAGCCCTGGATATGGGGAAAGCAGACTTCAGGCTGCTCAGGGAACTAGTCAGCAAGGTCCCCTGGGAAACTGCTTTTGAAGGCATTGGCGTCCATCAGTGCTAGTCAATCTTTAAGCACTGCCTCCTAAAAGCACAACATCAGGCAATTCCAAAATATCAGAAGTCAGGCAGACAGGGCAGAAGGCCTGTCTGGCTGAGCAGGGATCTTCTACTGGAGCTTAGGTGAAAAAAGTGTATGGCTGCTGGAAGGAGAATCAGGCGATGAGGAAGGAATACAGGGATGCTGTTCGTGTTTGTAGGGAGAAAATTCATGTGGTTGAAGCCCAACTAGAGTTGAAGCTGGCCATGTCTGTGGGAGACAGTCAAAAATGTTTTTTTTAGATACGTGAACAGAAAAAGGAGAACCAAAGAAAACATAGGTCCTCTACTTGAGGGGGAAGGTCTCCTCACAGACAAGGACATAGGGAAAGCAGAGACATTTAATGCTTTCTTCACCTCTGTCTTCAACACTGATGATGGGCTTTGGGACCCAGGGTGCCATGAGCTGGAGGACCATGACGGTGGGAATGATAAACTTCCAACCAACCCTGAATGTGTGTGGGATTTACTGCTCCAATTGGATCCATACAAGTCCATGGGTCCAGATGGGATTCATCTCGGGGTGCTTAAAGAGTGGGCTGATGTCATCGCGGGACCTCTCTCAATTATTTTTCAATGACCTTGGGAATCTGGAGAGGTCCCAGTAGACAGGAAGCTGGCAAATGTTGTGCCAATTTTCAAGAAGGGTAAGAAAGAAGACCCTAGCAATTACAGGCCTGTCTGTCTTACATCAATGCCTGGTAAAATTGTGGAGATGATCCCTGAAGTTATTGAAGCACACCTGGGGAACAATGCAGTCATTGATACCAGCCAACATGGGTTCATGTGGGGTAGGTCCTGCCTAACAAATCTGATCTCCTTTTATGATAAGATCACACATCTAGTTGATCAAGGGAAACCAGCTAATGTGATCTTTTTGGATTTCAGTAATGCTTTTGACACTGTTTCCCATAGGATCCTACTTGACAAAATATCCAGCATACAACTAAACCAAACCATCATATGATGGGTGAGCAACTGGCTGATGGGCAGAGCTCAAAAGATTGTGGTAACTCAGGCCACATCTGGCTGGCAGACGGTCACTAGTGGGGTCCCTCAAGGCTCCATTTTAGGGCCAGTCCTCTTCAATATCTTTATAAATGAGTTGGATGTAGGACTAGAAGGTGTTTTGAGCAAATTTGCCAATGACACCAAACTTGGAGGAGTTGTGGACGCTGATGAGGGTGGAAGGCCTTGCAGAGATATCTGGACAGATTGGAGAGCTGGGTGATCACCAACTACATGAAGTTTAACAAAGGCAAGTGCTGGGTCCTGCACCTGGGACAGGGAAACCCTGGCTATACATACAGACTGGGTGATGAGATGCTGTAGAACAGCCCCACAGAGAGGGATCTGGGGGTTGTGGTTGATAGCAAGATGAATATGAGCCAGCAGTGTGCCCTGGCAGCCAGGAGGGCCAACCATATCCTGGGGTGCATCAAGCACGGTATTGCTAGTTGGTGGAGGAAGGTGATTGTCCCGCTCTACTCTGAGGTGGTGCGGCCTCACCTCGAGTACTGTGTGCAGCTCTGGGCACCACAGTACAAAAAGGACATTGAACTGTTGGACATTGAAGTGTCCAGAGGAGGGCGACAAAGATGGTTAAGGGCCTAGAGGGGAAGACGTATGAGGAGCAGCTGAGAGCACTGGGCCTGTTCAGCCTGGAGAAGAGGAGGCTGAGGGGAGACCTCATCGTAGTCTACAACTTCCTCGTGAGGGGGAGTGGAGAGGCAGGTGACCTATTCTCCATAAACACCAGTGATAGGACCCACAGGAACAGTGTTAAGCTGAGGCAGGGGAAATTTAGGCTGGACATCAGGAAGAGGTTCTTCAACGAGAGGGTGGTCGCACACTGGAACAGGCTTCTCAGTGAAGTAGTCACTGCACCAAGCCAGTCTGAATTTAAGAATTGATTGGACTGTGCATTTAGGCACATAGTCTAAACTTTTGGGTAGACCTGTGCAGTGCCAAAGGTTGGACTTGATGATCCTTATGGGTCTCTTCTTTTCCCTGATCTTCACAGCATTGGTATGAAATAAGAGAATGATGAAAGGCAAAGTTTAGAGAAACTCAAGTGACAATATCTGTGTTCCAGAACTGAACCTCTAGTAATATCACCCTTCCCTTCCCTTCCCTTCCCTTCCCTTCCCTTCCCTTCCCTTCCCTTCCCTTCCCTTCCCTTCCCTTCCCTTCCCTTCCCTTCCCTTCCCTTCCCTTCCCTTCCCTTCCCTTCCCTTCCCTTCCCTTCCCTTCCCTTCCCTTCCCTTCCCTTCCCTTCCCTTCCCTTCCCTTCCCTTCCCTTCCCTTCCCTTCCCTTCCCTTCCCTTCCCTTCCCTTCCCTTCCCTTCCCTTCCCTTCCCTTCCCTTCCCTTCCCTTCCCTTCCCTTCCCTTCCCTTCCCTTCCCTTCCCTTCCCTTCCCTTCCCTTCCCTTCCCTTCCCTTCCCTTCCCTTCCCTTCCCTCTTATCCATATCCTATCCTATCCTTTCCTTTCCTATCCTTAACCTATCCTTTCCTATCCTCTCCTTTCCTTTTTCAAAACTTTACATTTGTGAAAATTTATTCTGTTTCTGAATTTTCTGTGCATGGTTTTTATGCAGCAAAGGTGAAGTTAAAATAACCTTCTGAGCTTTGGAGATTGTCCTTTCACTTTCCTGTTTACAAAAAGGTTTTGGTCAATGTCATCTGGATTAGGAGCAGATTGAGAACTATAATCCATATGGAGGCACATTGGGCTTGCATAGTGGCTTCTACACCAAGAAATAAGGGGTGTGTATGTCACTGGAAAATACAGTAGGAAGATATTCTTTTTTTTTCATTAGATGGTGTATTTCAGTAAAAAGCTATGTGGTCACATAAATTTGCTGACAACACAAAGCTGGGAAGAATGGGTGTGCCAAGAGAACTGTGCTACCATTCAGAGGGACCTGGACAAACTGGAGGGCTGGGATGAGAGGGAACCTCATGAAGTTCAACAAGGGCAAGTGCAGGGTCCTAAACCTAGAAAGGAATAACCCCAAGCAGCAGGTCAAGGGAGGTGATTCTCCCCCTCTACTCAGCCCTGGTGAGGCCACATCTGGAGTACTGTGTCCAGTGCTGGGCTCCCCGGGACACAAGGGACATGGACATACTGGAGAAAGTTCAGGGGAGGGCTGCAAAGAGGAATGGAGCACCTGTCACATGAGGACAGGCTGGGAGAACTGGGCCTGTTTAGCCTGGAAAAGAGAAGCCTGAGGGAAGACTTCATCAATGAGTGTAAATATCTGAGGGTGTCAAGAGGATGGAGCTGGTTTCTTTTCAGTTTTGCCCAGAAACAGGACAAGAGTCAACGGGCACAAACTGAAGCACAGAAGGTTCCGGCTCCATATGAAGGGACACTTCTTTACTATGAGGGTGACAGAGCACTGTGACAGGTTGCCCAGAGAGGTCATGGAATCTCCTTCTCTGGAGGTACTCAAAACCTGCCTGGGTGCCATCCTGCACAGCGTGCTCTGGGTGATTCTGCTGGGCGGAAGGGTTGGACCAGATGATCTTCAGAGGTCCCTTCCAACCTCAGCCATTCTGTGATTCTGTGATAAATAAACTGTAATAGGTGGTAGATGGAAAACAAGTATATAATTCTTTAATTTCTCTTTTAAATTGGTTCTATGTATCTGAAAACTTGATAGATTCAGAAAATGTGTCAATGTTAAACTGCTTTAGAATAGTTTTTTTCTTCCACTTTACCTGTTTGTGTTTTCTCACAACTACTGCCTCTTCCCCAGTGTCTTCGTGTCCAGAAATGTCAGGGAAAGGTTCACTTACTTTATTTGCTGAAGCCTAAGCCCCTTATTTAAATTATAACACTAATTAAATTTTATTCCAGTGGGAGAGGTATTGTACTGGATGGTTAAACCAGTGCTGTAGATGCATTGTCCCACAGGAGTGCTGCACACAGCTAGTGGAGTAGTGAGAATTGCACCCTCGGTATTTCTTCTCTAATGAGTATAAAATTCATGATACTCATGATACTGAATCATTTCCCTGGAGAGAAGTTATTTACCTGTGTTCTTTTCTCTTCTTTTCTGGAGGATCAATTTTAGGGGAAAAAACAAACAAACCACTATGTTAATCAGATATGTGTTGCATTACCAGGGATTCCTCTGATATATTAACATTACAGCTAAGTTGGAAGAACAGCTAACTCTCTCTTTTTCTATTGTCTCCAAAATGGTTTCGTACTGTAAAGTTTAGTCTGAAATCATGAATTTAAACTGAAGACCTTAGGTTTTGGAGGAACAGAAAGAAAGGTTTAAACTTGACATGTTGTGCTTTTTTGCTTGTTTGTATGTTTGATTGATGGATATTATGTTGTTAGCTTGATGTATCTGGAGATTTATCTTTACCTCTGTTCAGGTTCATTCTCAGTGCTGAATCTGCACTGTGAATTTCACTCTGTAGGTTTACATTTCATGGAAAAAGTAGAATATTAAAACCAGTGGCACAATCCACTGTTTACCTTCTTCGAGGAATGTCAGCATGTGGGCCATCCAATAACTTTTTTTTTTTTTTTTTTTTTTTTAAGTTTTCAACTGTGTAAGAGACCTGTCACTTAGTACTAATGGTAAACACAATCCATTTTGTTTTCTCTCCTTAACTGCAGTGTTTTGGTTTTGTTTTGTTTTGTTTTGTTTTGTTTTGTTTTTGTCAAATGGACAGGTTAAATCTTAATATTCCTACATATTCTTTTGTGGGTAAGTCATTTAGTCACCATACTGTGCCCTCTATCTAAACAACCTATTACATAGATGGAATATTCCTACTTCTACTTTTGTTTGGAGGGCTATGGCAGAAAGTGTGCTGAATAAAGTGTTTAAGCTATTCTTAGTCTCATTAGAGGAGCAGGGAAACTAAGACTTAAAAAGCTTACACGAATTCCAGGTCAATAGCATGGTGAGTAGATTTCATTGGTATTACAGTATTCTATAGAACATGAACAACCCTCTTGGAAGTTACTTTCCAATTAATTTTTTACAAAAAAATTTGAACCTCTATCTTGAAGTCCCCTGAAGAGGGACTGCAAAGTTGGTTACCATTCTGGTACAAGTCTCTTTCTGTCTTTTGATAGGATGTTATATTTTGTGTCAACCATTAATAACTCAGAAAGTGAGAGAGACAGATCTAAACCACCAGCACTTGGCCTGAACTTGTAAGACTTGGTCTTAACTGGGTTTAACAGGGGTCTTTAGTCTTTTTAATTCTAGAGAAGTTGACTGACTTACTGATGTGTGGAGGAGGTACGAAATTAGAAGGAAAGCATTGGCATGTTCACTTTCCATTTCCAAAAATTACTGGCTTTGCCCTGTTGTGTAAAACAAAAGGACCTTTCTCTCTCTCTCTCTTTATTTATTTATTTATTTTCATTCTTCATCTCTCACATAAACATATAAACAAATTGGCATGCCCACACATGGAGTGGGGAAAAATATTCACCATTCCAAAAGTAGTAGGGAAAAATATTCTGAAAAAATTAAACAATTGTTCCTTCCCAGCTATTTTTCTATTGCAAACTAAACGATTCTCATATTGACCACTTTCTCAATGAGATGTCACTGGAACGAAAACATTTTCATTGCAGCTTTTTTTTGTCTGATATTACTTTCAAATGAAATATTTAATTAAAAGCTTTAAATTAATTGTATTTTGTGCATTCTGTTAAGCTTTGAGCTTCGTATCTTCACCTGTTATGATTCGTTGTGACTTTCTTTTAGGCAGAGTGTATTGACTTGAGATGTATTTAGAGGCTCTCTTTTCCCTTGTGACAGAACAGAAGGCATTTCTCTGGGGTTTGTACATTAGAAAATGAATAGTAGAAATATTGTTTTGCTAGAAATAGTAGAAATATTGTTATCGGCTTGGAGTAGGAAGCTTTTGTCAATAAGTTAATTTTGTGATACACTAATTTGCTCTAAAAATGTCATTCCATAGTGAGATCCTCTTGAATAAGAGCATTTCCCTCTGAGTTCTGTGAATTTCATTTTTCCAAAAAAGGGCAATGAAGATAAAGGCTTTGGTTCCCTTGTTGCTATTTAAGGCTTATTTTGTCTACTTAAAAAAACAAACAAACAAACAAAAAAAAACGACTATTTTTGCTTCAGCTTTGTTTGTATACACTAAGTATATCATGTAGTATGTAGGAGTAAAAGTTTTCACCTGAAATATCTGTCCCATATCTCCCACTTGCTGAAATGTGACCATGAGAATCTTGCTATGGTGATTACAAACAGTCTTTAAAAAATGTGTTAAGTCTGGATTAACCTAGTAATGCTAGATACTTGCTCCACCTGATTCTTGTTGCTTACCCCTATGTACTTGTAGAAATACAAGTACATAGAGAAATAGAGAAATAGAGAAGTCATAAACCAATAAGAAATCATTGACAGAGCAGAGATTTCTCTGCTGAGTTCTGTCTGGAGAGGTGGAAATCCATCCAGTATTTTGTGCAAACACTGAGCTGATGCCATGCTTTTTCTCCAAAACAGTCTCCTCACCTTCAGGTAGACTGAATTAATGACATTATCCAAGCTCCATAAGAAAGAATCTACAAGCTAGCAACAAATGCTAATTACGTCATTAAGCTTTTTGAGTTGCCATCCTTCAAACTGAGTCAATGTTTTGGAAGGTTCATTTTCAAGCTGCTGCGGTGCTCCCTTGTGAATACAGCACTTCAGATGTTCTCTGAAAGTGCATCTTCCAGTTTAATTTAATCCAAAACAAAACCTGTCATATATACTATAAGAGCACTCAATAAATAGGGACAATTTTCTAGGGCTAACCATACTGATGCTAAGATTTGCTTCCAAATTGCACTTTCAAACTGAAACAAAATGGTAGCATAGATGCACCCATAACATCCCAAACTGGCTTGCACCCAATAGATACTAACCATTCCTACAATGTAAAACCCTGTGCTGTTGTAAGGTAAGAAATAAATAGATAATGCTACTACTGTTGCACATGAACAGTAGCACCTCAATGTATCTCTACATGAAAGCTTATTTTATTATCACTTAAGGAAGTCATTACCCTTTTATGAGTGCTTACATGCTGCTTTACAAATATGTCACCACAGTTACATTATAAAAGTAACATTATTTTTGCCAGTGGCATTTTATGAAGCAAGGAAAGTAGTCTGAAAGTAACTTCAAAAAATGCTCTTGCATTTTTTCCTCTCAAAGAGTGGAATTGATAATGTTTTCCCATGCTTGTTAGATTTTTTTTTTAATAAAGTTTTCTTTTCTAAATACCATATTCCACCTGTCATAAATCATTAAAATACAGTATGGATAATAAATACTTTGGTTTAATTGTACAGACAAGGAAATCATAGATTCTCTTTATTAGATAAGCATATAACATGGTCTAAAGTAAAACTTACTTACTTTTTATAGTACTTGTACATGTATGTTTATTTGCCACTTAGTGTAGGTAACCTTGTTGGACATATCTTCAGTGTCCAAATCAAGTTAAATGCCATTATTCTGATTCCTTTTTTAACAGTGAAAATAGGTAATAAAATTTCATTTTCAAACAGGAGTCAAAATATTGATCAAATAAAGAAATATTATCATTATTTTCTTTCAAGAAAAGATGTTGGTAACTTTGAACATTGTATTTTGAGGATAATAATTTAAAGAATCACTCATTTAAAATCTTAGAAAGTGTAGTGGTTCATTTTGTTTAACTGAGTTCTCGTGAAGTTCCAGAAGAAAAACAGACTAATTATCTCATGCTACCATGATAGAGTCAATTTCTAATTATCTAATATGAACTGTTATACTTATTATAGCTGTTGTTATTTTCTGCTTTTTGTTTGTTTGTCTGTATGTTTACTGGTTTGTTTTTACCAAGGAAAAATCCCCTGTCTCATGAATTATGGGTGATTTACTAAAACTATCTTCTCTTTTGTAATGTGTAACCCATAATGTAAATTACACTGAATTTAATAGCAACTTAGATTTCCGGTGAAATCAAAAGGTGATAAAGGACATAATAAAGGACATATGTTATTCCTTACTCTGTATCTTTGCGCTTTTTTTTTTTTTCTTCAAGGCTTAGAAAGTATAGTTTATGCTGCAGCTTATAAAATACTTGAATACTTATCCTTGTGTACAAAACAATGTAGAATACACGAAGCTGTTCTGAGCTTCACAAATCCATTGTGATTGCATTACTGATCACCAGCTTACAACTTCATTTAGCAAAGATAAAGCAACACTGTAAAGAGATTTTTAAATGTCTAAATAAATTTCATTTTTAAATATAAGCTTTTCAATTTATCATAATGTTTTCTGTGTAGCTGATTATACAGCTTCTAATGTTCAATGCTCAGAAATGCTGTAAAAAAGTCAAATGTATCTTTATTAAAGTACAAATAACAATCCAACTAATAAACACAAAGAGGAAATATGCTCATTAAATAGCTTAAAATGTCTAAAATAGCAATTTTTTAAAAATAGCAAATTTAAATATCAAAATCAATTAATAAAATAAGTAATGCTGAATGAAGTCTTTTAAACTGCAGAAACACTTAGTTCTAAACAATATCTAGGACCAAATCATAACTATGTCAGATGCCTCCTTGCATACACATTTGTGACAGTAATTTCTTAAGTAAGATAGTGTGCCTTTTGTATATAAATGCTTTTGTCCTTGTTAAAAAGCAACAACAACAACAGCAACAAAGTATGAGATTTGTACTATTCATTCATTATCCAAGACTGCATTTAGTAAATTTACACATAATGTTTTAGCAAGGTAGAGTACCAAGTTTAGCAGCTAAGAATTTTACTATACACCTCAAAGAGGATTCTTGCAGCTCTAATTCTTTTCAACTTATGGTCAAAATTGTGAGTGAAATATTCTTTTTCTCTGAAAATAGTGGGAATTCTTATAGACTTGGGTACAGCTCAGTCTTCTCTCTTTTCCCACAGTCCTGTTTTCATGATGAAGTCCAGATCAACTGGAGAAAACTGAAATATTCATGATGACTTTAGTAAGACTGGAATGTAGGCACTTACTACTTACAAATCACCAGCCACTTGATTTGAGAGAAAGTCTGATCTTCTCTTGACTGCTTTGAAAATTTTCTTATTTAGAACTCAGTGTAGCCTTGAGCAAAGCATGTTTATCAGTCCCATAATAATACTTCTTTATATCTTCACACAAAGACCAACCAATTTATTAATACTGAACTCCACCCACAATAGCTCAACTTGTGTCAGATCTGCATGTGAAAACCTGAGCGTAGCTGCTCAAAGATGCAGAGCTTTGAAAATGGGTTAGATTCAGTAAGCATGTGTTTGATGACCTAAAAGTAATGACAATATAGAAGTTTTTCAAAGCTAAATTGTATAGGCTAATACCATTCTAGATATCCTTAGGGTTATATAACTAATTGCATAGCTTTTTTAGAACACCACTTATTCTTCTAATCAATATCCAATTAGCAATTGCCATAGCAACTGTAAAATATAAGATGTCCTGATATGTAAGGTATGTTAACTTCTAAGATACAAAACACCAGTGGGAAATACAAAGATATCAGAGGAAAATTTGTAACTTTTTCCTCAGTGTTTTAAGAGGAAGGAATTGATATAGTTGTTCAGTGCTCAGTTTGGGGAAATAAAAATAGTGCTGCTTCATTTTCCATAAAATCTTCTGAAAAAAATATATATACATATATATCAGAGTATATTTATTTATGTATGTTTATATGTATATATTCTCTGTCCAGGAATAAATTAATTAATACATCAACTACAGCCATAGTTCAGGAAAATAGATAGATGATAGATAGATAGATAGATAGATAGATAGATAGATAGATAGATAGATAGATAGATAGATAAATGTGGCTTGGGGAAGTGCAGCCTTACCTCAAGCCCTGAAAAGATGCTGAAGCATGGCTGCTTACAAACTGTGTTCATACAAAGAAAGTCACTTGGCTTTTTGTACAAATCATGCTCAAACAACAGTTTCTACCACTTTCTACTATTGGTTAAGTGGTAGAGTGGAATTTTTTTCCATAGAAGAGAGGGAAAACCAACATTTCTTTAATGTATGAATCCATTAGTTCTTGAATAAGAAGAAAAGCGTTAAACCACTGTTGCAAAAGAAAGGTCAGTTTGAGTAAAAACACCTCCCAGTGAAAGCATTTTGGGAAATGGTATACTTCACTCTATTTGTGCTACATAGCTCTGCTCAGTGCCTTCATTTCAGCATTTCATTGCTTCAGTCTGGTTGTCTTTCAGAATTTGCATAGTCATTTTGAATATTTAATCTACTTTAACAGCTTCTTATGAAAGTTTCTTCTGCCTGTTTTGTTGCTTTTTATATCATCAGAATATGTTAGTATAAAATTGCCATGGAAAATTACTTTTCATGGTAAACTTTCATATTGATCAGGCAAGGACCCCAAAATGCTCAGTTATACATTACAGAACCAAGGAATATCTGTATTAGAAAAAGTTACATAATTTTCTTTCCATGTGCAAATTTTCTATTCTCAGTAACTGTTTTCCTTCAGAGATTCTCCTCTTTCATTCATTAGAAATCACAAAATAAGGATCCTTTGTTGTCATGTTAACTAAACAGTTATAGATGCATCAGCAAGCTAGGTATGATTTATGAAATCAGATATTGTTGACATTGGTTAGCTTTTAAAGATTACCTTTTCCATGCCAAATACCTTTACTTAGCTACTTCTAAAAATATTTTGAAACCTTCCTATTAATCAATGACTAAACATTTATTTATTTATTTATTTATAAGAAATAGCATAAACAGATAGAAAAAGCATATCACAACTTAAGGAATCAATATTGTTCCAAAATTTCATTTATGTAGCAGGGTTATCCACAGGGTATTGCAATATGTGTGCTGCCTTCATGTTTCCATGTGAAGCTTAACAGTTTCAACCAGAAATACCTCTATGCTGGTCATTCCCTCATGGCAAGGTTATAAAACGTTTTTCACAGACAAACTTTTATTCAAGCAAACTGTTTACTGTAAAGGTCCTCTATATCTTTTACTCAGTTTAGGATATTTTTGACACCACCACCACTCACTTTACTATCCATGTAAAATCCCAAAAGATTCTAAAAGGTGATGTTTCATGTATTTGTTAATCTCAAACTCTTCTTCAAATCAAAAGTGCCCAACTTTAAAGCTCTTTGTAGGTTTTTATAAGAGACAGTTATTTTTTTTTTTTTAAATAAAATATATGTGTGTGTGTGTGTTTTTCCCTATTGAGAAAAACCTACATCTTGTTCATATGTGTATCTGGCATAAAATAAAGAAGGACATTAGTAGGTTTCTTCTGCTACTAGTGGTATTTTATGCTAATCTTAGGATTATAGAAAATAATTAATGTTAGTACAAATTAAAAACTAGTTGAACAAAGAAGGATATTTCTAATTGGATTTTCACTGAAGAAGGAAAAAGTTTGTGTTAGAAGACAGGATAACTTTAGCTAGAAAAAAGAAACATAAGCTTCAGCTGATCTTTTTATTCATTATTGTGCAGAGATCAAAAATGCAGGCTAGGTGAGAAGGGTTAGGGGTTAGTGACATGGAGGACCCAGGCAGAGCTGCTTGTGCTGAACTTTATCTTCACTGAATAGAGATTGTTTCTTAAATAGTAATAACAGTGTCTGAGTGGTTGTTGTGTCTACGTGAGTGAACTTGGCAGGGGTGTCAATATCTGAAAGATACTAAACTGATTTTGAAGTTCTGTGAAATTGTGAAAATGGATATAGACAATGTAGAGCCATCAATGTTTGACTTCTTTGGGATTCTTCTTTGACTTCTTTTGGGCTTCCCTATCTTTTGGAAGTAGTTCATATTTGCCTAAATTTATTACTTTTTATTCTGCTTGTTGAAACTACTGTTAGTTTAGAGATGCTAAAATATTGCAGTTAGGAAAAAAAATAATCCTCTGCATTGTTTCTACTCATTGTCTTTTGGATGACTTAATTTGGATGCCCCTCATTGCAATTTTTGTTCTTTCTACTTTTCTGTTCCACTTTTACTTTTAAATCAAATAAGAGAGGATAGATATTGCCAAATATAATCCAATAATGCTTATATGAATTCTTTTATATTAATTATTAATTTTGACAATACCTTTCAAGCAATATGAGGTTGTAAATGGGAATTTTCGTAAACTTGATGTGAAATTACAGACACTATGTAATTTTGCAACCTGAAAAAAACCTGAAATTTTACATACTAAAAGAGTATACATTTCAGGAGCTTGCAATTAAATAACTTCATATTAGTCAGAAATAAAGTGAGGATTATTTTAATATCCTATGCATTTCATAGAATCATAGAATGGTTTGGATTGGAAGGGACCTGTAAAGATCCAAACACCTGCCATGGGCAGGGTTATCTCTCATTTGATCAGGTTGCCCCAAACCCGACTCAACCTGGCCTCAAACATTTTCCTGAAATAGAGCATCCTCAATTTCTCTTTGCAACTTGTTCCAGTGCCTCACCACCCTCTGAGTGAAGTATTTCCTCTTCACATCTAATCTAAATCTCCCTTCTTTTATTTCAAAGGAACTACTCATTTTCCTATTACCATGCTCCTGAACAAAGGGTCCCTTCCCCATCTTTCCTGTAACCTCATTTAGGCATTGGAAGACTGCTATAAGGTCTTCCCAGAGCTTTTTCCTCTCCAGGATGAACAACCTGGAGAGCTCAGTATTTCAATGGTGCCTAGTGACAGGACAAGACTCAAGGGGCACAAAATGAATTACAGGAGCTGCCATCTGAATGTCAGGAATTATGTCTTTACTGTGAAGGTGGCTGAGCACTGGCACATGTTTCCCAGAGAGATTGTGGAGACTCTGCCCACAGAGGAATTCAAAAGTCTCCTGGGCACAATCCTGGACATCTTCCTGTAGGTGGCCCTGATTTTTTTGTTGGACCAATGTTGGACCAGATCACCTGCAGCGGTCCCTTGAAACCTCAACCATTCTGTCATTCTGTGATTTCCATTGTCTCTACCTTCCCTCGTAACTATTCAAAGACAATTGTAGTTCTCCTTCTTTAATCTTTACACATATCCATGAAGTCATCTATGTTATTTCCATCCTTTCAGCTCAAAACGTTTTTTTTTCTCAATAAAAATCTCAAAAGAGCTATGCTATGATACTGTTAAAGATATTTAACTGTTGTATTGTGTAATGTGTTTGAAAAAGTACTTTTATGTTATATGATTTCTTTGGTGTTACTATGTATTTTCTTCCCTAGTCTGTTAGTGTTTTTATGCTTAGTGTTTTTATGTTTTGTACATTGATCCTTAAACAGTTAAAAGACACCAACAAAAAAATTGCTGTCTCTGGAACAGAAGAACAAAATATGCATCTGCTTTTTTTAAAAAATGCAGGCTTTTGTTATTGTCTGCATATCTGCAGGACTTGAATACTCCAGCAGTTCACTATGTAACGTGTCTTTTTTTCTTTTTTTTCACAATTTTTCTCACACTTTTCTTCATAGGAGTGGGTTGTGTACATGTCATATTGGGTAGGATTTGCTGTTTTAATGTCATAGACACTTTCTGCTGTGTGTTTATAATGCTGAGAATAAGGTCAAGAAAATGAGTGATACCTTCAAGTGCAAGATGTTAATGTTTTCCAGATTCTTCATTTTCTGTGTCATGCATATGCAGTAATCTGAATTAAGTCTTAGAGAGTTAATTTTCTTCTTCTTTCATCTGGTGAATTTCATCACAATTTCATCAGAAAACCAGTCCCTGTTCTGAAACTGAATTTAAATTGGTTCCAGAACACATAATACTTTGTAGAAGAGTACCAGTCACAAAAGAGCTTTCCTTAGCTCACAACATCTGCAGTGCTAACTTCTTCAACCTCTGAAATAAGTGGCGTGTCCTAAAGACATCTAGTATGGAGAAAAAATGAGTGGAAACTGGTTACAGAGATACAATTTTACATCTCTATTTTTATTGTAACCAGTTCCAGTAGGACTCTGCATCATTCTGTTATACAGAATGAATCTGAATAGAATATACCTGAACTATACACTCCCAGACAGTGTTGGGGAGGCATTATCTTATGATTTAAAATGTCAGGTGTTACAGTGAAGTCTAGGAACACAAAAATGGATGTGTCTTCTCTATTCATCAACAGTAGGTAATCATCCATCAGGGTCCATAGGGTTTTCCTCAGGGTTTTTCCTCAGGGTTCCACAGGGTTTTCACCCTGTGTCCTTACAGGTCCCTAATTGCTCTTGAAAGGACATAAGTGAAAACAAACAAACAAACAAACAAACAAAATCTTCACAAAGTGTAGACTATTCAGTCAGATATTTAGACTAACTAGGAGTTTTGTTTTGTGTATTTGTATGCTACATGTGTATTTATGCTCTTCTATTTCTATTGCAATAATACACAATTTAATATGCACGATAAAGCAAAAGAAAAGCTATGTTTTCAGTTTTGACTACTAACATAGCTTTTCCTCAACTTTGTGCCCATAGTAACATACTAATGAAAAGACTTGCAAATATTTGAGTTAACAAGTCTCAATATGTATTGCATGTGTAGTTTCACTGGCTTTGCTAGTTATTAATATACTCATTGTGAAGTATAAATGACAAAATAACTAATGCTTCTTTGTACTGAAATATTTAAAGAACAGAGAAGGAAGATTATTAAATTGTTAAAAAAGAAAGATATTTTTTAAAATGCACCTGTCTTTGGTATGTTTATTTTTGTGGCAATTTGTGGATCCTTAAGGGTATGTTTTCACAGGGCAACTTGTTGCTGTGTGGAAGTACCGAGGTTCTCCTAAATAAGCTTGTGTTTCCATGAATTATGACTTAGGGCTAAGCAAAATTGTATCTTTTGAATAATGTAAGTGCAACATACAGTATGGAATTACATTCAGGTAAATGGGAGGGCATGGTGTCATGCAGTTACAGCTATACCTTTTTCCAGTTCTGAAGATTGGCTATTTTGTCTGCATTATCCATAGACACTTCTAAAAGACCTTTTCTTTATTTTGGTGTTTTTTTGGAAGGTGTATAACACTACAATAAAAATAAATATATACATGAATAAAAATAAAAAAGAAGAGGAAGAGGAAGAGGAAGAGGAAGAGGAAGAGGAAGAGGAAGAGGAAGAGGAAGAGGAAGAGGAAGAGGAAGAGGAAGAGGAAGAGGAAGAGGAAGAAAAACAAGAAGAAACAGTTCTCCCTCAGAAGACTTAAGGAATGACACACTGTTTGCTGACAAACAGAATAAATGAGTTCAACTGAGCTGCTACAGCTCAACTAGTGACCTGAGCTAATTCATTTAAAGTTAACTTTGTCATCTCTTTTACATCTGCAAAGTAGATAAATTGTCAGGAGACCTGCGAAGTTACTGAAATATGAACCATGATGGTAAAAGGCCTTGGGTCACCTGATCATTGAGTCATGAATGCAGAGGATAGATGGCTGTTGAAAAATGTGCATCCCAATGGCAGAGCACAGAGCTGTAGAGAAGCAGTGAAACAGAGAAACAGTGGAGCCATAAAATAGGGTCAAAGGCATACCATCCACTCACAGTTTCTGAAGAGTACTGAATAGAAAATGTTAGAGATCTGTACATGTGACCAACGACAAAGTCATGATACAGAGACAAAAGATAATTAATCATTTTTAACAGTCTACGTTGTAAAACATTGAAATATTGATGCCCCACATGCAATTTTATTTAATGTAGCCTAAAATATTTTGTAATGTAATATTTGTAATGTAATATTTGTAATATTTTGTAACGTAACCTAAAATATTTTGAAGAGCTGTTTGACTCATGAATAATTTTGAATTGTACTGTGCCCAGTGTGAACTGGTAAGGAAGAAATGTTCTTACTGTGATGGTGGTGAGACAGGGGAACAGGTTGAACAGAGAAATTGTGGATGCCTCATCACTGACTACGTACAAAGTCAAGTTGGATGGACTTTTCAGCAACCTGATCTAGTAAAAGATGTACCCCCATAGCAGGGGTTGGGACTAGATCATTTTTAAAGGTCCCTTCCAAATTAAACCTTTCTATGACTTCTGATTCTACATGTACGATGTGATACGGAAGCATATGTGTGATATAGATTTTTCTATTATGCTATCAGTTATGTATCTGAATGACCTTTAAGTCATTCAGATACAATTGACTGCATTTTTTTCACCAAGTTTAATATAAATATATTTCTGTATACATTTATGCAAATAGGTACTTATGTGCATACATAAATATAAAACAATTTTAAAATTCTTCTTAGTTGGTTCATGATAAAACTTTATGAAAAATAAGCATGTTTCCTTTTACCACTTTTTCCTCTTTAAATAAAATGGTTTGTGGTTTGGAAAGATCAGCAAAACTTGTACCAGAATTTGCATTGCTAAATTTTATTGAATGGGAGTTTAAAATTTTCTGATATTCTTTTAACTTTGGGGGTTAAAACTTTGGACCATGGTGTAAGGTTAAAATCCATCAATTTTGAAACTATATTCAAATGATCAATTTATGTAGATAGTTTATTTAGCTAAAGTATGATTGTGCTGAATTTTAAAATATATTGAGATGACATGGTTCAAGTCATTAGTCTAATTTTATAACAGTTTGAATCCGTATTTTCAGGAAAGCAACAACATTTAAAATACCTTTTAGAATTGTATTTATGACTCCAATAAGTACCGAGTTTTAGGAACATTTAGTTTCCAGCTATCAATACAGAATAGATCCTAAGGTAATTCATTCAAAATAGTCGGTTTTCAAATAATTAATTGCTTTATAGATAAGTTATAATCAACATTTGAAGATATTGGATTATTTTTTCTAGCCATAAGTTTATTTCTGTTACCTGAGAATTACCTTTTCCTCAATGAGAGAGTGATAAAGGGCCTTACTGATGATCAGTAATTGCACACAAAGCAACTTGTGTTTTATTTATAAGGCAATTTTATTAATGATTACTCTCCATCTCAGTGTACTGTTTTGAAGGGGTGTAATTTGAGCTTGTTTTTGTTTTGTTTTGTTTTGTTTTTAAATATATTTGCTAGAACCTTTTGTATAACATGCCCTTCATAAAACAGAAGATTGTTGTTGTTGTTGTTTTAAATCACTATTGCTGTAAATTGGAAAGTTTAAAATCATTCCAACAAACGCTCATTTCTCACAAGACTTGTTTTGTGATGGTTGTGGTCAATCTTATGAAATGAGAGGACGTTTTTAAATTTGCAGGCTCAAAGCATTTTAGTCCTCTAAACTGCATTTGGAAATGTGATACTTGGAGTTGTTCTGCATCAATTTTCATTGGTAGGTAGCCCAGCAGAATGAAAAATGCTTAGGAGCACCTTGCAAACACTGTCTGGCAAACCTGTATTTTTTCTCTTTCTTGTTACTCAGTTTTCTGCTGAAAAACACATTCTGTGTTTATGATTGTAATACACTGTTCAAAATATGCTGATTTCCTTGAAGGTAAAACTTACTACCAGGAATTTCATTATCTAGATTTTATTTCAAGATGTACTTAGCTTTTATATTATTCAGATAAACTTAACCTTACAATATGCTAAGTTAATTTTACAGATTCATAGGTTTCCAGATTTTGAAGTGTCTCATTTTGGTGAATGGTTTCATCAGTTAGCCTTACAGATTTATTTATAACTGTTTTCTTCTTAACAAAATCAGAGTTAATTTACTTCTATATTTATAATTTTGACATTCATAATATACAAGGATAGTGTTACTAATAAATACAAAATAGATATTAATTGCCTGAAATTTTAAAATGACATTCTAGCTTTCCAAAAGTGAAGCAGTGCTCTCAGATCTGACTATAAAATTTTGAGTCCTGACTGGTGTTATGTTGCGACAAGATTTTCACAGGAGAAAATGGAACTCAGAGAGAATTTGTCATATTTGCTTTTAGATCTTACTGAATTACAACTAAACAAAGTTTGAAACTGAACTAAAACAGTCAAAGCAGACTTTTCTTATTGCAGTTAATATTCCATATTAACTTCTTCCATATATTTTGTACTATACTAGAAAAACCTAAGAAAGTTAAAATATATACATACATATATATAGAATAGAATCTTTTGCTGCATCTAATTTCTACCAAATTTATTAGTATTTTAATATTGAACATATTCTGTAGATAACATTATTTGTACTTCTGTCTAATACTTCTGTCTAATACTGTTTTGGCAAGTAGCCTCCTATTGGTACGATTATTAAGGGACTAATACACTTAAAAGTAGGTATAAAGTACTTGTAGAACCATTAGCTACTATTTTGTTCTGGGCTAAACTGATGATCCTTTAACACAGAAAATAGCTTATATGTATCTAAAAGTTAAGTACAATATATTATAACTCAAATATACCAAAGGCTTTATTTCTGAGAGTAGAAACCAGAAATGCAGAAACAGAGAACTAAAAACTGTAATGGGTGAGGAAACCTAAACTAGCTTAAAAGGACTGAGTAACTTAAAAGAGTATTGAAGTTCAGCCTTAATAGAGCCCCAGGCTCCCTTTTTTTTTTTTTTTTTTTTTTCCACTTGTCACTACAAATGTAGCAATATTTATTTTATGAAATCTAGTTTTGAAGAGAGGTGAAGTTTTTTTTGTTTCCTAAAGGGAAAAGACAAAGATCCTTAGCAAGCCCATCTATATAGCAATCTGCTTATTAAATATAGTATGCTGAACTGGCAGTTCTGAGTGTTTCTCATTGTTCCTTGTTGGAATGGTCACTTTATAACCAAATTAGAGCTCAATCAACCAGAGCTGCAGCAACAACAGTAACCAGCATCAAGTCTGCCCACTATTTCAGATTTATGGAACTTCCAAGTGGAGTTCATTACAGCAAATCACACAGCACAATCCCCTTAACAGCACATTAAGAAAATATTTTAAATTAAGGTTTGTTGTATTGTTAGGCTTGTTTCCTGCTCAAAATGTGGAGGTTTCCTGCTCTATCCTACATTAAAGTAAACTACGGAACATTTGCTATTCATGAAGGTCTCTGCTGCTATTTGCTGCTCTGTTTGTATAGCATGTGAAACATTCATGAATCTGCAATCTTGAAATATCACAGGTTTCAACTGAGGATTTCATAGTTGTGTGCTCTTGGTTTGTGAACAGATAATCAGGAACTATAGCTTGTTTCTTTATAAACCAGAATCCATGTAAGCATCCTGGCTGTAGCAGCTGTTACTTGGCTACCCCTCTTCTGACAGGAGAGCTTACAAGAGTTACTGTACTCCATAAAAGTCCTGGAGAGCTACCTGCCTTTGCAGCAGTCCTCCTGACCTGAAAAAGAGCAATGTTGAGAGGCTCCCATGCCATTCCTTTTAAGCAGACTGCAGCATATTCAGAAAGGCTTTTGACGCTGTTTCCCACAGCATTCTCCACAAGAAACTGTCTGCTCTTGCTTGGACTGGCATACGCTTTGTTGGGTTAGAAACCGGCTGGATAGCCGGGCCCAAAGAGTCATGGTGAATGGAGTTCAATCCAGCTGGAGGGCAGTCACTAGTGGAGTCCCCCAGGGATCAGTCCTAGGGCCAGTTCTCTTGAACATCTTTATTGGTGATCTGGATGAGGGGATCAAGTGCACCCTCAGTAAGTTTGCACATGACACCAAGTTAGGTGCATGTGTCTCAATCTGCTCGAGGGTAGGAAGACTTTGCAGGATGATCTGGATAGGCTGAACCAGTAGGCTGAGGCCAGCTGTGTGAGGTTCAACAAGGCCAAATGCTGGATTCTGCACCTGGGGAACAACAACCCCAAGCAGCACAACAGGCTGGGAGATGAGTGGTTGGAAAGCTTCCTGGCAGAGAAGGACCTGGGAGTATTGGTGGATAGTTGGCTGAATATGAGTCAGCAGTGTGCTCAGGTGGCCAAGAAGGCCAACAGCATCCTGGCTTGCACAAGAAACCATGTGGCCAGAAGGACTAGGGAAGCGATTTACCCCCTGTACTTGACTCTGGTGAGGCCACACCTCGAGTACTGCGTTCAGCTTTGAGCCCCTCACTAGAAGAAGGACATCGAGGTGCTCGAGTGAGTCCAGAGAAGCGCAACAAAGCTGGTGAGGGGTCTGGAGAACAAGTCTTATGAGGAGAGGCTGAGGGTGCTGGGGTTGAGAAAAGAAGGCTCAGGAGTGACCTTCTCACACTCTATAGGTACGTTGAAGGAGGCTGTAGCTAGGTGGGGATTGGTCTATTCTCCCACGTGCCTGTTGACGGGACAAGGAGGAATGGGGTAAAGTTGTACCAGAGGAGGTTTAGGTTGGATATTAGGAAGAACTTCTTTACCGAAAGAGTTGTTAGGCATTGGAACGGGCTGCCCAAGAGAAGTGGTTGAGTCACCATCCCTGGAGGTCTTTCAGTGATGTTTAGTTGTAGAGTTTAGTGTTATGGTACAGTGGAGGACTTGTTAGTTTTAGGTCAGAGGTTGGTCTAGGTGATCTTGGTGGTCTCTTCCAACCTAGATTGTGATTCTGTGATATGCAATTAGGCACATCTGGGGAGTTTTGTGCTGGCCTTTAATTACAGCTTTCTGCAATAACTGCTGTGAAGTCCGCAGTTGGACCACTTACAGTTCCAAAGACTTTCAAAACTACAAGTTCTGGTTGACCACTTAGTGTTTGTGTTGTGGACTGGTACTAGTCTTGAAAATATTAAGAGCAGGTACAAAAAGTGTTGAAATTCACACGTTTCTGTTATGAACATGTTTCCATGTAATGATGGTGCATGCACCAGGTTCTCCTCTGGAGTAGTGACAAATCATTTTTGCTTTTAGTTTGACACATTGTGAAAGTGAGACACATCTTTTTGAGCAACAAGTTGATTTTTAGGTTCTTAAGGTTTCCCAAGTCCCCTTCAAAACCAGTTTATCTAGTCAGTCATTCTCATTACCTTATTCCCTTTCTTGAGACTTGCCACTTCATCTTTTTAAAAAATATATTATTTCTTTCTATCTTTATTCCTTTTCTTTACACTTATTTCTGCAGCAATCTCTTCCTATTCTAGCAATTAGCTTTCATTAATGAGGACTGAGTCATTTCCATGGTCTCTCCACATCATTTGAGTTTCCATACTCATTGTAGCTCTAAAATATTATACAACAGGGAGATGGTACTCTAATGGCAGTCATGATATGACTGCATATTTACATGAGAATTCCTTCTTTGACAAGAGCATAACTGGATTCTTGGTATTGTTTTGATAGCAACACCCACTCTTTCTAAAGTTAGCTAAGCACAAAGTCCCTTTCTTCATCTTCGGAAAAGCATTCATTAATTTTATTTTTATTTGACAAATTCAATGGGTGCTATTTGGGTTCTGTTAATTACCTGTGCTTCTACTAAATGTTCTGATTTCTCAGCTCTTGACTGCAAAATGTATGATGCATTGTTTCTTTAAGATAACACTGCTAAGGACATATCAGTACAATTCAAGTATGTCATTATTATGCATAATGAGCCTTTTTGCAATCTCAGCTGGCTACTTAGTATGCTGAGGTTAGAAAACAAAACCTTTCCACACACCCCAAAGTCTTAATATGTCATTATTGGATTTCCTGGGAATGGATGTCAACACTGTACAAATAAAGGAAAAATTAGAACTCTTTTAAGGCTACTTTGTTTCTCAAGTTGCTAATGAAATCTACTGGCAGTCTTCTTCCAGGCTGTTCTGATAACAATAGGGAGCAAGTTTAATTTAAAATAGCAGTGACATCCTTTTATTAGACACTTGCGTTTCATAAATGTTGAGCACTCTAGGAATATGTGTAAGAATTACAACAATTATGTGGTTACATGGTAAATGAGAACAGCCATAATTATATGAGGATGCTTAATTTGAAGTATATACAACACATGCTTTAGGGTGTACTGGGAGAGTCTGGAAGACACTTTCTGTGTGACATATTATTGCAGAGTTACCAAAAGGAAGCTTTCTCGAGGGAGGATGTACTGCCCACTACTAGCACAATAAGCTGCAGTAGATGTTCTAATCTGGTCTGGGGCAATGCCTAGTTTTGTGTAACCTTTTTTTTTTTTTTTTTTTTTTTTTTTCCTAGCTCTTTAAGATTTTTCCATAAATGCAGGTGGCCTAACCATGAAAACAGACTGATGCTTCTTAAAGCTTGTTCACTCAATGGGGCTAACTAGATACCCATAAGCGATAAGTAATATTGAGTTAGAAAAATCTCTGAAGGACCAAAATTCCCCCTCTCCCCCAATATATGTATATGTATATATATATATACACACATATATATATTTATATATTAACTATATATATATATATTTTTCAGTCCCTGATATCTGGTTCTTATGATGAAATGAGAATATGTTTTAAAAAAAAGTTTATTTCAAAAGTTTGATTCAAATAATTATATATTATAATCTACCAGTGTCATTAACATACTAGTACAGCCCAGAACTTTCACTGGAATATTCAGTTTGGTAAACAAAAATATTCTTAAAATAAGGTTTCATTTGTCTGCACTTTAAACATGATGACTCATTTGCAAATAACTTGCATGTGTAACATAAGGAAGGCTTATTTGTGCTGCATAAGGGAGCACAAAAAATACATTAAATAGTTGATGCTCAAATTAATATAGTATATAATTAGATATCTGGTATTATATACACAGTTTTCAGAAGGTGTGGATATAATATCTTAACACACAATAAACATAAAAGGATTTAAAAGGACTATTTATCATAATATTAACTTTTTGATCATAGTAATCTATCTTAAACTAACAAAAAGCTAATTCATTGTAGTGAATGAACCTTTATCTTGACAGCTTGTGTATAAGCCTATGCAGCCTGGCACTAAACTTATAAAAGATACCCATAGGCTCTCATTATAATTCAAAAGATTTTATAGATTGTGCTTGACCCAGAAACAACTGTTTTCCTCTAAACACCAATTGCACTTATTTCTGTGTCAAGTCTTTAAATACTATTAGCCAGTCACTCGATGTTATGAAAAGTGAATTGTTGAATGTTACCAGTCTTTGATCATCCATTTCAGATACACAGCAGATAAGTAATTAAATGACTGCCTGATTGAAAAAGACCATGGTTTGAGTGAATACACAATGCAGCATATAAATAAATAATACTTTAGATTTAGTTTTTAGGAACAGAAGTTTCTTACAAGAGTTAGTCAATGAACATTTGATATCTATACTTTGACAGATGTATGAACTTATTTGGGGACTACCATGATTACAAATCAGAAATGAGTTATTTTATATCCCTATTTTTCAAATTCACCTTTCCAGTTGAATCATAATTTAGGAGAACATTCCTCTTAGGGGTTCCACAGGCAAAATAAAAACCAGACACACACATAAAAACAAACAAACAAAACAAAACAAACAAAAAAACCTGTTTTCCTTAAGGTTTCTGATATTGGTATAATAAATTGATAAAATAAATTGGTAGAATAAAATAAAATATTATAAAGTATATAAAAGATTCAAAAGATAGAACAGATCAGCATAAGATGTTCAGGATTAGATATACATTTACACTTGCAATGGACCTAACCTATCATGACAGAATAGATATCAGACCATAAATGCTGGTGATACCTAATCAAGTATTTTATGTATATCAAAATTTATTTTAAAGGTTTCCCCATTTTTTCGTGTCATCTTTATATTTTCCTAAAATCTATGAAGTTAATAATTAAGCTTAAAAAGTTGAAGCAGCAAAAGAAAAACAAAAGCAGACATAAAAGGAGAAAACACAGGACAGCAAGGGAACAGAAAAGATGTGCAGGGACCCCTTTTTAATCTATTATTTCCCACAAAATGCCAATAGAATTCATTCAATTTGAGTGTTTCAATTTTATTGTTCACTGAAATATCCAATGATGAACATCTACCTCTGTGCCCATCTACCGAAGAGAGTATTTATTAGTCTTGTTAATTTGTGTTAGCCTCCATTTTGATATGAAAAAATACAATATCCACCATTGAAAGAACATACCAGCAACAGGGAAACAAATGAAGTTGTAGCATGGAATCATTATTAACCAATGAAAATATTATTGTCTGTGATCTGTATTTTGCACCAGACATGTTGCTTAAAAATAATGGCTTAGTCTTTCTACTTTGTACTAGAATACTCTGGTAATGTTTTCAGAATGTACTCAGGATTGGTATTCCATAGTCTTAATATACAACTGCTGGAGAACTTCTGTTTGCAGTTGAAAACAAAACATCAAGAATCCAATCAAATCTATTTCACTTGAATGAGTGTGTTGCCAATGAACTATTCTTTGGGATGAAGTGAGAACCTTTCTTATTGACTAGAATATGATTAAATTGAAACTCATATGTGAATCACTTGCAGAAATGGTAGAGACTTAAGCAGCTGGTGAAAACTAGGTTATTGAGGTAAGTATTGTGAGACTTCCACAAATACCACCACAGTTAGTTTTTTAAAGTGTTTGTTGTTATTGTTTTTTTTTTTTTTAGTCCATTATTACCACAAAAATGTACCACCTCAAAGTTAAAAGTATAAACAAGTTTTTGTACTTTTTTTTTTTTTTTTTCTTGAAGGCTCAGAATATCACAGTTTATGCTATACATTCTAAATACCAGCTTTTTAATGTAAGTTGAATACAAGATCATGGATAGGAGTTTTGCTTCTTCAGAAAAAGACAGCCCTATGTAGTCTCAGTTACAGGCACCAGCAGCTGACAATTACAAATCTCAAAGCACATTGTACAAATGCAGAGATTAAAAAACAAGTACTTTATCCCCAAATCAGTGAATCAGAAATTTATAAGTGGGTTTCTTACTCTCATGAAACAAAAGAAGAATAGCTCTGTTATAGAAACTGTCCAGCCTTTTGATCTGTGCAGACCTTTCAGTTAGTACCCTGCAATCTCTGGTAAATCTTTTTCTCTGTTAAATCCTTATTTATTTATTTTTCTTGTTCAGTCTTCATTGATGACAATTAAAATCTCTGAGGCATACGTTTAACATGTTCACCTGTCACAATCTTAGCATGCAGTCCTTCCCACAGCAGGACTGTCGTGAGAGACCAGGAATTCTGGTGTTGAGACCAAAATGTAAAACACAGCCTGGAAAAATCCATGCCACTAAGCAATGTATACAAACTGTGAAGTAGATGCTGCAGGCGGGTTTGAGAGCACTTGCCACCTCTTCCTATGTTTTTATTTGTAAATTTCCCAAATTCTAGGAGTTGATGATTTTCTCTGCTAGGGGTATGCCTCAGGGTAAGAGAGAGCTTCTTCCAAGAAAGGTTTAGATAAAGTGCCTAGTTTTATTTCTGCTTAGGTAATGTTTACATAATTCAGACAAATTCTTAGAGCCTAAATGCATTAGAGAATTGCATCTATTTCAGGGATATGCCTAGTGCTGTTCTGAGTGGAATGCAGAATTAAAATTTAAGTTATACATCTTTAAGAAGTAGTTTATACATTGTGTTCATAAAATAAACTAATTTTCCAGAATTTAAGTATATGTATTATACATGCCCTACTCAGACTCCTGGGGACAAAACAGGGCATTCCTACAGAGCTGCAGTTGTTAATTTAGGTAAGTGTGATTGCTGGCCTGCTAAGCCAGGGCAAGGATATTTCCATCTCAGAAAGTACCTTCAGGTAGTATGAGGGATGAAAATGATTTATTTTCAACATAGGTAGAACAGAACAAAATTTTCAGAGTACAATTAAAGGAGTTGATGTGAACAAGGAATCTAGCATGGAGGAAGAAGAAAAAAACCTAGTCCAATAAGTAGACAAACCATGTAGATATGTAACCTTAAATATACAGAGATTTTAATGGAGAAAGGCTGTGTGAAAATGCAATTAGATGTACAGGACAGGCTTAAAAGGGAATGCAGAGGCTAGAAGAGAAAAATAGTAATGAGAGCAGAGACAAAGTGTCATATAAATGTAGATGTTGCAGACTAGGACTTGCAAGGTGAGAAAGGGCATTTTCGTAAGGGCAAAAAAGTAAGGTTTGTATTAAAGCTACAGACAGAAACACAAGGTGGACAAATTTGGAGGCAACCAGGACTAGTATCTGGAGCCTGGAGAAGAAGGATGGAACAGAGGTTTATAAGCTCAGTGTTTCCCAGACAAGTGGTTATCCATCTTAAATCTATAGGTCATTACCTCACAACAATCCTTACCTTGTGCTGTTAGTAAACATCCATTATTAGTGGACAATATAGACAATGATGTTCTTTGTATTTTTTTTGTGAGAATTTATCCTTAGTCAGGTACCAGAAGGTAACTTTGGCCAATTGAAAAATTGACTCAAGGGGTGGGGGTTTGTTGTGTAGCTAACTAAAGTTTACAATGACCTGAAAAAACATTCAGATATGATGCCACATGGAAAGATTTCAACAGAGTTCTTAGTTTTCTTTAAAAAAAGAAAAATAAAATGAACAATTTAAAAAGAAAGCAGCAACAGAAAAAAAAAAAAAAAAAGAGAAAAAAAAAAAGAAAAAAAAAGAAACACTCAAGCAATTCCTTGAACAAAAATAAAAAATAAAAGATACTCTAGATCAGGAGTAGGAGCTTGCTAGGAGATTTGGTGTTTGTCTACCTCAAAGAAATTAGGTTTATTTGGAGACATTCTGTTTACATGTTAAAAAATCCCATAATTAAGATTGTAATTGAAACCTTAATTCAACTCTGAATGTATCATGGCCTTTAATTACTTGATCATGTTTTTTTTGTTTGTTCGTTCATTTGTTTGTTTGTTTTCTCTCTGTGCCTTATTTGGTGCAGAGGATGGTTGCTTCTGTGGGTCTGACTTGTGAATAAAAATGTTGATCACAGTACTCTGAATTATTTTATTTTATTATTTTATTTATTTTATTTTATTTTATTTTATTTTATTTTATTTTATTTTATTTTATTATTTTATTTTATTTTATTTTATTTTATTTTATTTTATTTTATTTTATTTTATTTTATTTTATTTTATTTTATTATTTTATTTTATTTTATTTTATTTTATTTTATTTTATTTTATTTTATTTTATTTTATTTTATTTTATTTTATTTTATTTATTTTATTATTTTATTTTATTTATTTTATTTTGCCAACGCTACAAAAACAGATTGAAAGGACTGTGTCTACTGATCAAAGGAGACAGGGAAAACCACATTTCATATACAGTAAAGCTTATATCTAATAGTAGTTTAGAGTATGTCTGTCACACCAGGTAGCACTGTGTGTAGGTAGATGTATGGAGTTTCACTGAAACTGATATATTGACATGCAAACTACACAGATAGTAACTTGCTGCTCAGAATCATTGTGGCCCTGTGCCTGGGCTAATTAAGCTTGCTCCATAGCAGTAAAACCAAAACTAATTAGTTGAGGAGGAGAGCTCTGTTGACTGTATCTGTGCTTTATTTTCATTTGGCACCAGCTCAGTTGTCACTGCATAGCTGTAGTTTCCATAAGGTAAACTGAAGCAAATTATATAAACACTCTTTTGACAGGTTATCAGTAATTTTTTATCATTTATTTTCTGATTGAATAATTTGTAAGCATCACTGATTTAGAGAAATGCTGAGAGTTTGCATTTCAGCACTTCAGCAAATGCTGAAGTGTGAATCTGTTCAATCCCATCTAATGCAAAGTATATTGAAAAATCAGTTGATTGTCATCTTGGAGTAGATCAAAACTTGGTAGATGTTGACCTCTTTGATAGACAGTGATGACCATACCACTACAAATCTCTTGAAAGTTGCAGAAAAATATATTAGCAAACATTTGTGAAGTGCTTAGTTGTTACAGCAGCGAGCATTATGGAAAAGCTAAATATTAAATTAATCTTTCTGTTAACATAGTGGAGTTTGAATTTAGTGTGGTAAACAAGGCAAAATGTCACAAACAACTGCTTATCTGGTGAGTATTGCACACCTTAGATGTAAACAAGCCAGAGAAAAAGAGCATGCAATTACAGGAAAAATGTCATAATACACATATATGAGGGGGCTGAACAAAGAATAAGAGGTCATTCTTGTCTTTCCTAGAACTACAATATTTAGTTTTGTAACCTGACTATATTAACAGGTTCTTCAGATAAATAATACTATAAGTAAAAGGAGGCAGAAAATACGCTTACAAAGCAGCAAAACTTATGTGTATTATTAAAAAGTTGGCCAATGCTTTCATAAATGCCTTAGAAAAAGCTGTGATTTATTATGCTTATTTTGTAAACCTTAATGTTTTTAACATGAACCTTTAAATGTAGTACCTCTAATATAGGAAAAAAGCTCTCTGTTGTCTCTTTATTTGTAAGTCCATAGACAAACACAGATACAAGTACATTGTCTTACAGCTCTGTGCCTCACAGATCACTTGAAGATAGCAGATTTTGAACTTGGTTATGACCGAAGAACCACTGCCATGACTTTACTAGAAATAGTGCTTGAACCACACCATCTCTCAGTAAACTGTACTGATTTTGTTACGAACAATTTACCACAACAAATGTATTTAAGTAATGGCAAAAATGTTCATGGTTGTTCTCTCCAGTTTTGCTAATTTTACAGTTTTGACCCCAAATACTATTTAGTTGTAGGCTTTTCACAATGACTGACAAATATATATATTTTATGTTAGAATATATTACATGATAAAATGAAATCACCCAGACTGCTGTTGTTGTTTTGATATATTAGGAAGATATTTTGATTTAATTTGTAAACAATTAAGTCATAATCCTCTTTTTCCTGATATTATTATTATTATTATTATTATTATTATTATTATTATTATAACAATTACTTTCAGTCACATAATGTATTTAAGAAGGTATTTTATTAACTTAAACTGACCATGTTGATTGGCATAAATTTCTAGTTTTTTTGTTTGTTTGTTTGTTTTTCAATAAAATAAATTTGGGGTAACGTATTTTTTATGAGCTAGATTTTTCTGAATTTAAGAATATCCAACTAGTGACCAGCTAGAGAATACCTTCTCTTTATCTGAAAACTAGAGTTTTCAGAGGGTCAGTGCGTCCCTAATTATAATGATGCAGTTAACACTACTCTAATTGAAAGGTTGTGTCAGCATTTCCATTATAAAGCCATGTTTTTCATGGGTTGTAGCTCAGCTGTAAAGATTCAATCTGGGCTGAAACATGTCAAAAGACCTCATCCCGCTCCACACAGAATGCCTTCAATCTCCCAATTAAACCAGTGAGTTCTCCAGGCACTGACTATTTCAGACAAATGAGGGCAGGCTTTGCAAGAATCATTTTACAATGCCATCCTATACAAAGGATTTGCATTCAAGTAAATAGTTTTGTACATGCTCTCAACATTTGCATTTCTTTCAGAATGTAAGCTCACCTGAAAAATATCTTACAGATCAGATCATTGTAGTGCTCTATCCTGATGGATGCTTCAGGGGATGCAACATTTACTAAAACATGAATGTGCTAATTTACAGTGATTTAGATGTAATATTTAATGTTAAAAATGTTTTATGTTGTGTGGATAGAAACTTGTAAAACAATAACAGCTACGGTATTTTTAACATTCTTCAGAGCACAGGCTAAAAAATAAAAGAAATAGTTTGCTAAAGGAGGACTTAAACTATAGGGAGAAATTTAAAGATATTGAGAAGGCATTACATAAGGAAGTGTAAAATAAGCGATTAAAACCTACCTCACAACATTCAATTAAAAAACATGTGAAAATATCTTGAATGGAAAGTACAAAACTAATTAAATAAACAAATAAGTGCCATTAGTGTTGATAACAGTCCTGCTAATAATAATAATAATAATAATAATAATAATAATAATAATAATAATAATAATAATAATAATAATAATAATAATAATAACTTAATTGTGAGGAAAATCACGGTGGATAGTCAAGGCTGCAGAGGAAAATCAGGACAATAATTTGTTGATGCCCCAAAACCTACCCTGATCTGAATTTTTTTTTTTTTTAAAGAAAACAAAACCAGCAACACAGACTTGGACTGATCAATGATACAATTTGTTTTATAAATATTTTGAAATGTCTAAAGTGTCATATGGCATATCCAGAAAGGGACTAGTTAAAGGCCTTGATACTTCTCCTATTGATGAGATTGGTAGGCCAATTAACTACAGTAAGTAGATGTATGAGTGCAATACCAAAATCTAATATTTTATTTTTTTTTGCACACCAAAAGCAGAGTTAAGACTCCAAAAACAGGCAGAGAATTCTGGCCAGCACCTATATGAGATAGTGGGACATAATCCATACGTGACATTGTTACACCACCTCATTCTCCTCTGCTGTGCCAATACGTGTATCCAAGCCCTGTCCACATTTCATGAAGTTCTTTCTTCCAAAGGCAGTGAATGACAGTATTGGAAATGAATAGTTGTTCCCCAGGCAGTGTTACAGTAAATCCTACTGTAAAGGACGTACTAGGCATCCCCCCAAAAATCTTTAAAACTGTGTAGTTACAGAACACAGTAATTCTTTCTGACCTATGAATAAATGTTTGCTTTGTAAAGGTATTTAGAATATGTTGTTCAACATTTGTCCTAAGTAGCTACACTTGTACTTCAGCTCTCCTGGTGGCATTTCACCATGCATTTCAGCTGAGAGCATGGTGGCACTGCAAATACATATGCAAAGAGGAACTCTTCTTGGAGTTGAAAACTCCCTTTTCACAAGGATCCAGCTGTTTTCACTCATTCCTTCCTGTTCTGCAATTGCACTCCAAGAGAGAAGACACACTGCAACGATGAACTCCTGAGTTTAATGCATCCTATTTTCTTCCTCCTGCAGACTTTTACTGCAGAGTGGTGTTATATGGCATTTTCATGTGTGTCTGAAATATCAAGTGCTTATCTTGCTTACATCAGGAGCTGCTAACGTAGGTATAAAAGCACTAACTAGCTAACATCTGAAGTTGTAAATGATCTGTCATTTGATTCCAAACAAATGGAACCAATCAAACAAGGATTTCCCAAAGTATCAGAAGTTCTCATGGGCTTAAAGAAGAGTATGATCCGGCTATTAGTTTTACAGACAAGTTGTGGGTTGGCTTCCTGTCACACCACCTCTTTAAATTCATATTTTCTTACAAACTTGAGTAATATGGAGGGGAAAAAAAAAAAAGCCTTTGTGTTAAGGAGGGTAATTTCATGAGACTGTGACTGTACAGGGACTTGCTAACCATCTGGATTTTCCCTTGTGAATGCTAGCATTGTATTTTAAATTGTGTAGTTCTGAGAGCAATAATCCAGTTATGCTAAGTAACTTATTTTTTGGGTTGGTGTTCTAAGTACATTTTGCCATTATGCTGATGCAACCATTCCCCTAGTAAGGACATTTTCAAGCTGTACAGTTTTGAAATAAAGAGACAATTTATGGATTTCAGAGTATGAAGCAGGAAAATATGATGAAATCTTAAAAGAAATGAAAAGAGTCATATTCCAGAATTATAATAACATATTATTTTTAATGGCTTCTAACTAAATACTCAGTTTATTTCAAAACACACAGCAAAGATAGCTAGATAAATTACTCACTGAAACACCTATAATAATAATAATAATATACCTGCATATAGAGGTGTCACAGGGCACAGAAGCTAGGGCAATGTCAAAAGACGTGGTGCTCTCTTTTACCAAGGAAATGTATTGTTTGTATTATGGAAGACTTTTGTAGTCATTTGCTTAGTACGACTGAATAGTTCTTAGAGAATATAAACTTCCAATCTTATTAAGAGTTACATTTTCAGTAACCCCTATGAGGAATTTAACTTCTTTTTTTGGTCAATTAAATTCTGTGTACTTAAATTCCCTCCAAAAATTAATTAGGTGTGGTAGGTAATATTCAACACTTGCCAGATCTTACATTAGAGGTGGTTGTATTTCAGTGATGGATACATATATCAGTTTAATTTTGTGAAGCTATTTGGGATTTATTTTCAGTAATATTAAAGTATAAAATTAGACTGAAATTATAAAAATAAATCAATAAAGTTTGTAAAATACACCACCTGAATAGGTGACTATCTGTCTTTGTATTCTGCTTTTCAGATTGTTTAATAATAACATTAACAGATGAAACTAACATGAAAAGTAAGTTAGTAAGCAACTAGAAAGTCTTTCAAGGAGCCCACCCTGAAAGTGAAAGAACCAAACTAATTTTTCGGATTTTCTTCTCCACCCTCTTTACTGGTTATGTCTTGAAAGATTTTGTTGTGTTTTTATGTGACCATTGTGATATTTAGTGGAACAAGTCCTATTATTTTTCAGTTAGATCTGGTCAATATTTATCCTTTGAACCTGGCTTTGTGATTTCATGTATGTGTTCTGGCCTTTAAGTCAACCTTGTTTCTGGAGGAGTTGTACTACCTTGTTTCATTTTCTGATTTTTTTTTTTTCTCTTGTTATTATGTGTGTTCTATTTCTGATTCTCTCATGTCGTTAAAATTGGTTTCTGAGAATTATCCTTAACTCTTTGCAGTGTGTGTTCTTGGCAAGTGACAGCCATGCAGTATCCTCTGAAGACTCTGTAGGTAGTTCTGGCTTGTGGATAGTGTTGAGGGCAATACTTTTCAAGACAAGTGTGGTGGCTTTACCGTGCTAGGCAGCTAAACACCACAACCACTCTCTCGCTTCCCCTCCTTAGATGAGGAGGGGAAGAAGTAAAGTAAAGAACAACTCACGAGTTGAGATAAGGATAATTTAATTAAAGGGGAAAACTAATAATAATAATTATTAAGGAAAGATTATTATTAACTAAGCAATTTAACTAAAGGGGAAAAAAAAAGGAAAGGGGAAAAGGGAGGAGGAAAGGGAAAAAAGGAAAAGCAAACAAACAAAACAAAACAAATAAAGGCTATGTGGAAGTGCAGAGGAAAGAAATTACTCTCTACTTCCCACAAATGAGCGATGCTTGACCACATCCTTGAAGCAGGGTCTCAACACACATAGCCAGTGTTTGGGAGGAGGATTGATGTTTTCATGAGAGCCCACCCCTCCCCTCTTCTTCCTGTTTCCACCTTTTATTGCTGAGTGTGACACCACATTGTATGGAATATCTCCTTGGTTGGTTTAAGTTAGCTGCCCTGCTGATGTTTCTCTTCTCACTTTTTTGCCCACCCCCTAGGAGGGTTAAAGAGAGTCTCGATGCTGTGCCAGCACTGCTTAGTGGTAGACACAACACTGGTGTGATAACACTGCTGTTCTGGCTACAAGTGCAGAACACAGCACTGTGTGGGTTGCTGCAGCAAGAGTTAACCTCCCAGCCAGACTCAGTACCACAACTCTAAATTTACTAATAACTATTCTCAACTTCAGATTATAAAATTTGGTAGAGGTTTGCCATGATTGTCTAGTTCTTATAATTAAAAGCAACACGGTCTCTAAAATGTCCTAGATTGTTTGCAGTTTCCTGAAGCTACTAAATTTGATCCTTGTTTGATTTATTTTTATTTTTATTTATTTTATTTTAATTTTTTTTTTCATCTCTGTTAACCTGGTCAGGTGGAAGGCTTCCCTGCCCATGGCAGAGGAGTTGAAATTAGATGATCAAGCTCCTTTCCAATACAAACCATTCTGTGACCTGTGACTCTATGCCATTAAGTGTAGAGCAGTTTAGTATAGCATTATAACTAGTATTTAATCCAGAACCTTTACAGATACCTCTCTGATATCTTGAACCAAAGGTGCGTATATCTGAGCATATTTTCCTTCACATTTTCTGAGGCTCTCTGTTGCCTCCTTTAATAAAAAGATGCTGTGTAAACAGCTCAAACCTTCACTAAATATTAGAACATTTTTGTCATGGAATATGATGAGAATATGAATACAACATCCTCTACTACATGGTTCCTGGTAGATATTTTTGTATCCTAACATGATGTGTTTATACTCTACCCTGTGTTTGCAAAACCATCATGGTATTCACAAGTATATGTATTCAATGACATTTACTGGGCACAATAAACTGCTGTCCCTGAGGTACGTTAGGTCTTTGCACTCATAATATTGTGACTTCAGACAGAGTTTTAGAAATATCCATCATAGCACCTTGGATGCACTCTTATTGACATAATGTTTCCTAACATCTTGTGACTAAACTATACATTCATCCTGTGGCAAAAGGTGAAGTGATGCAACTCCATACTCCAAAGGCCATTTTTAACACCAATATTCCTTTCTGAGTATATTGTCTTTCTCTGTCAATTTGGTCACTTTTTATACTTTTTTTTTTTTTTTTCCAGCTTTAGGCCTGTGCTGATTTTGACAATTTCTCTTTTAAAAAGTTTAGTCCATCAAAATAAATGACTCTGTTAGGTCTTAGTCTTCCAATTCTCCCCCTCATCCCCCTTCGCCCACCAAAAAATAAAATAAAAAATCATAGAATCATAGAATATCCTGAGATAGAAGGGACCAATAAGGATCACCGAGTCCAATTCCTGGCACCACACAGGTCTACCCAAAAGTTTAGACCATGTGACTAATTGCACAGCTCAATCACTTTTTAAATTCAGACAGGCTTGGTGCAGTGACTACTTCACTGGGGAGCCTCTTCCAGTGTGCAACCACCAGTGAAGAACCTCTTACTGATGTCCAGCCTAAACTTCTCCTGCCTCAGCTTAATCTCCTTCCCCCCTTAAGACCCTTAACCCCCTTCCTGTGGGTCCTATCACTGGTGATTACAGGTCACCCGTCTCTCCACTCCCCCTTTTGAGGAAGTTGTAGACTGTATAAAAAATAATAATAAAACTGTAAATGTAACTGTAATAATAAGACTGTATAAAATAATAATAATAATATAGTGTGCACAATCAGATCTATGAGAGAAAGTTTACATCAAGGACAGGGAAGCACTGGAAGGAGAGATCTACAAAGAAATTTCAAAACAAGAGAAGGGAATCAGAAACCTAACCAAACTAGGAGAACTAGGAGACTTAGGTCTAAGGCAAAATTTATATAACCAGTCTCTACAGTACATAAATTTGATGGGTAATTTTGTACTGCTTAAAAACAAAACAAAACAAAAACAAAACAAAACAAAAACAATGACAACAACAACAACAACAACAACAACAACAAACAGTTTACAGCTAAGGACATTAATTGAAAATTACTATGGAAAAGGGAAATAGGGAAATCTACATATTGTGGCAGGCTGTGATTTTGGGGGATAGCAGCTACCAAAAGACGTAGCTGTGACAAAAATGATCATACAACAGACTAAAATGTTATGATGATATGTCCAATCAAGTCAGAAAAACATTAGACAAGATGTGAAAGTTATTATCACCTTGAGAGTGGTTGAACTGTGAAGCAGGTTTCCCAGTGTGGCACCTCCATCCCAAGCTGAAGACTTGACCAGATCTTGATCTAATCAGACTTGCTTTCTGCAGTCTAACCCTGACTTGACAGCTTTTAGAGTTCCCTTCCAAGCAAAATCATTCTATCCTTCTGCAACCTATAGTCTGGCAAACCTCTTTTAATCTTTTAACATGTGTCACAGTATATATCCTGCTCAATGTCTTTTTATTCATTTTCTTGCTTCTTTAATGTGACCATAATAAACTTCACAGTAGGCACACTTTTGATATTTTTTTTTTTTATTTTTTTATTTTTTTTTTCATATATGGTTCATCTCCTTTTTCTCTTTAAGGGCATTCTCTCAACAGCCACTGCCACAAGCTGGAGTAACATACTCCACTTGTAATTCTACCTTTATTGTTCTCAAAATTACATTGAATGTCAAAAATAAGTATGTATTTCCTGTCAACTTCTAAGTTTCAGGTAAAAGGGGGAGAGGGAGGAGTGAAAAATAAATAAAAAGTATTTCTCTAAAGCCTCATTGTATCTGGAGTCATAACATTCATCAGACACTTATCGCTTGCTCTAATGCTTCAGGTATTGCTTCACAACAACTCTCACTGATGCCTCATTCTTTCTCCCCAGTGAGATATTAAAAAGCCTTACCACCCACTCATTCTACCACTCACTTTTATCTGCACAGTGTGATTGTCTACCTACTGAGTTGCTTCATACTTCCACAATTTTCATGCAACCAATCCAAATTTCTAGTGGTTGAGACTCTTTTATGGCGCACATTTTTAGTACTATTCTGGGTTTTCCTTTAATCACAATGTCTCTTATGTTTTATGGATTAGGCCTTGAAAAAAAATGCTTCTACAATACTATTATGAAAGATATACCCGCAGACTTCTGTAGTAGTGACTCACATACAGCCAGTTGCATTTAAGGATCGTTGAGGCATTGTTTGAACTCTTTCATTCTATGAAAATAAATTCATGTAAGTTCCTGTAAATTCCATGTTAATATATCAACAGTTTAGTTATCAAATGGAAAATATTTCAAATTATGAATCTCCTTTATGAATATGTTCTCTTGTATACAGTTGTTTCCACAGAGAGTGTAAAATCAGACAAGTCAATCTTGCTTCTTCTTGGCCTTTGCAACTTAATGATTCCTCTATCCAGTTTAATAATGGTCAGGACTTAGATACTGGTGGGAGATTTTCAGCAAGAGCAGAAAATCCTGCTGTTGATAACCTTTTTTAGTAGAAATGTTGTGGCAAGATCTCTAAAGTTGCTCTGATGGCATTAAATATTTAAAGAAGGCAGAGATAGGTATTTTTTGTTGTTGTTGTTTTTGTGTGTGTGTCTGTTTTTTGTTTGTTTGTTTGTTTTTCCATAGAGTCACACTGATAGAACATGTCCTTGCTAGCCAGGACCGTTTTTCCTTGTAGGTCCACACCTATTACTTAAAGATGTTGTTGGAAAACACTTTGATACAGTTCTGGGTTTTTCTGTTTGTACAGGTTTGTGTATTCTGCCCCACCTTCCCTTCCCCAAGACTTTTTCAGGTTTTTATTCCCTACACTATAGAAATATAAAAGGAGACAGAAGTTGCCTTAACTGTCGTTGTCTCTGGATTCAATGGAAAAACAGGGCCACAAATTTAAAATTCTATTTCTGATATTTTTTTCTAACAGACATGGTATAAACCAAGGTCCTTGCTTAAGCTTTTTATGAGCTTTTAGTTGATTCAGAAGATCCTTTTCTATCTTAATTGGAGGAGAAAAAAAAAAAAAAGAGAGAAGTAATGCACAAACTAACTTCATATACTTGTTTTAGTAGGTGATCTTGGAATACTACTGTAAAAGCTCTGTATGATCTTAAGGAAATGAGAGATGTAAAATGGGATAGGGTAAGAAGAGATGCTGAGTTCCTGGAAGTATTATATTATGAATAAATAAATTATATTTGTAGAATACTTGAGTTAATTTGGTGAAGTGTTGCCCATATTTGACTACCAGTAATTCCTCAGGTCTCTTAATTAGTACAAATTATATTGTTTCTTTGTAGACTTTTTCCTTTAAATTAAAAAAATATGTTAAGAATACGAATATGTTAGGATAATAAAATTGTGTCAATAAAATAAATGGATTTGAAAATATATCTTTTCTTAAATATAGTGTTACAAGTAGAACATGATTTTCCATTAAATAAAAGTTTTGGTGTCCTTAAACCATAAATCTGGGAAGTATTTCAGGGAGGTCTTACAGTGTATGTTAAAATTTCTGATTCCTTTGATAGTAAGAATTGTGCTTCTATTCATAAAGCATTATCAGTACACAAGTGAACCATGTAGTGCAACTATTTGCAGCTATGTGGCTACTTTACATGGTGTCATGTGAGAATATCAAGCACAAAAGACGTATGGATTTTTATGAGAAATATGAACAGAGCCTTGGATTTAAATGCAAAAGAATAGAGCTATGTTACAACCAAAGGAAAAGTTTGCAACCTCAAAGCAAAAGGTGTGACTTTCCCATGTCAATCCCACAGCTATTTGTATAGGTGCTTGAAACCCACAACAAATATAAGAGGGAGTCATTAAGTGCTAGATTGAGAAAATTAGCTTTTTGTATCTTTGATCAAACATTTTACATGAACATGTAAAACTTACATGAATTGCATAACAGACATAGTATCACCACGAAACAGGATGCACTCAAAGTATTTTACCTATGTAATTTCTGAATGATATATTAAACAAGTCCAGTATAGTCCAGGTAATCCCTAACTTTTTAATTTTAATTTTAATTTTATTTTTTTTTTACTTGAATAGAGAGTCCATAAAATTTTTTGCAATTTGCATGCTTAGCAATGTACAAATATATGGCATTTTCTCTTTTAAAACAAACGCACACCACATATTTTACAAATCAAAGTAGATATCACTAAATCACAGAATGATCTAGGTTGGAAGAGACCACCAAGATCACCTAGCCCAACCTCTGACCTAAAACTAACAAGTCCTCCACTGTACCATAACACTAAACTCTACAACTAAACATCACTGAAAGACCTCCAGGGATGGTGACTCAACCACTTCTCTTGGGCAGCCCATTCCAATGCCTAACAACTCTTTCGGTAAAGAAGTTCTTCCTAATATCCAACCTAAACCTCCTCTGGTGCAACTTTACCCCATTCCCCCTTGTCCCGTCACCAGGCACGCGGGAGAATAGACCAATCCCCACCTAGCTACAGCCTCCTTCAACGTACCTATAGAGTGTGAGAAGGTCACTCCTGAGCCTCCTTTTCTCAACCCCAGCACCCTCAGCCTCTCCTCATAAGACTTGTTCTCCAGACCCCTCACCAGCTTTGTTGCCCTTCTCTGGACTCACTCGAGCACCTCGATGTCCTTCGTCTAGTGAGGGGCTCAAAGCTGAACGCAGTACTCGAGGTGTGGCCTCACCAGAGTCGAGTACAAGAAGAGCCGGAGGGTAGACCCGGGAAACTATAGGCCTGTCAGTTTGACCTCAGTACCAGGGAAGCTCATGGAGCAGATCCTCTTGAGAGTCATCATGTGGCACTTGCAGGGAAAGCAGGCGATCAGGCCCAGTCAGCATGGGTTTATGGAAGGCAGATCCTGCTTGACGAACCTGATCTCCCTCTATGACAAAGTGACGCGCTTAGTGGATGAGGGAAAGGCTGTGGATGTGGTCTACCTTGACTTCAGCAAGGCATTTGACACCATCTCCCACAGCATTCTCCTCAAGAAACTGGCTGCTCTTGGCTTGGACGCTTCGTTGGGTTAGAAACTGGCTGGATAGCCGGGCCCAAAGAGTCGTGGTAAATGGAGTCAAGTCCAGTTGGAGGCCAGTCACTAGTGGCGTCCCCCAGGGCTCGGTGCTGGGGCCAGTCCTCTTTAACATCTTCATCAATGATCTGGACGACGGCATTGAGTGCACCGTCAGTAAGTTGGCAGATGACACCAAGCTAGGTGCGTGTGTCGATCTGCTTGAGGGTAGGAAAGCTCTGCAGGAGGATCTGGATAGGCTGCACCGATGGGCTGAAGTCAACTGCATGAAGTTCAACAAGGCCAAGTGCCGGGTCCTGCACCTGGGGCGCAATAACCCCAAGCAGAGCTACAGGCTGGGAGATGAGTGGTTGGAGAGCTGCCAGGCAGAGAAGGACCTGGGAGTGATGGTGGACAGTTGGCTGAATATGAGCCAGCAGTGTGCTCAGGTGGCCAAGAAGGCCAACGGCATCCTGGCTTGTATCAGAAACAGTGTGACCAGCAGGGCTAGGGAGGTGACCGTCCCCCTGTACTCGGCTCTGGTGAGGCCGCACCTTGAGTACTGTGTTCAGTTTTGGGCCCCTCGCTACAAGAAGGACATCGAGGTGCTCAAGCGAGTCCAGAGAAGGGCGACGAAGCTGGTGAGGGGCCTGGAGAACAAGTCCTATGAGGAGTGGCTGAGGGAGCTGGACTTGTTCAGCCTGGAGAAAAGGAGGCTCAGGGGTGACCTTATTGCTCTCTACAGATACCTTAAAGGAGGCTGTAGAGAGGTGGGGTTTGGTCTGTTCTCTCACGTGCCTGGTGACAGGACGAGGGGGAATGTGCTTAAGTTGCGCCAGGGGAGTTTTAGGTTAGATGTTAGGAAGAACTTCTTTACCGAAAGGGTTGTTAGACATTGGAACAGGCTGCCCAGGGAAGTGGTGGAGTCATCATCCCTGGAAGTCTTTAAAAGACATTTAGATGTAGAGCTTAGGGATATGGTTTAGTGGGGACTGTTAGTGTTAGGTCAGAGGTTGGACTCGATGATCTTGAAGTCTCTTCCAACCTAGGAATTCTGTGATTCTTTGAGTACAGGGGGTCAATCGCTTCCCTAGTCCTGCTGGCCACATGGTTTCTTGTGCAAGCCAGGATGCCGTTGGCCTTCTTGGCCACCTGAGCACACTGCTGGCTCATATTCAGCCGACTGTCCACCATCACTCCCAGGTCCTTCTCTGCCTGGCAGCTCCCCAACCACTCATCTCCCAGCCTGTTGTGCTGCTTGGGGTTGTTGTTCCCCAGGTGCAGAATCCAGCATTTGGCCTTGTTGAATCTCACACAGCTGGCCTCAGCCCATCGGTGCAGCCTATCCAGATCATCCTGCAAAGTCTTCCTACCCTCGAGCAGATCGAGACACATGCACCTACCTTGGTGTCATGTGCAAACTTACTGAGGGTGCACTCAATGCCGTCGTCCAGATCATTGATGAAGATATTAAAGAGGACCGGCCCCAGCACCGAGCCCTGGGGGACGCCACTAGTGACTGGCCTCCAACTGGACTTGACTCCATTTACCACGACTCTTTGGGCCCGGCTATCCAGCCAGTTTCTAACCCAACAAAGCGTATGCCAGTCCAAGCAAGAGCAGACAGTTTCTTGAGGGTAATGCTGTGGGAAACAGTGTCAAAAGCCTTGCTGAAGTCAAGGTAGACCACATCCACAGCCTTTCCCTCATTCAACGGGCACGTCACTTTGTCATAGAAGGAGATCAGGTTCGTCAAGCAGGACCTGCCTTTCATAAACCCATGCAGACTGTGACTGATTGCCTGCTTGCCCTGCAAGTGCCGCAAGTACTCAAGATAATCTGCTCCATGAGCTTCCCTCACACTGAGGTCTAACTAACAGGCCTGCACTTTCCTGGGTCCTCCCTTCTTGTAGATGGGAATCACATTTGCTAGCTGCCAGTCAACTGGGACCTCTCCTGGTAGCCAGGACTGCTGATAAATGATGGAAAGCGGCTTGGCCAGCTCTTCTGCCAGTTCTCTCAGTACCCTCAGGTGGATCCCATCTGGTCTCATTGATTTGTGTACATCTAAGTGCTGTAGGACGTTGCCAACCATTTCCTCATGGATTGTGAGGGCCACAATCTGCTCCCAATCCCCTTCGACCAGTTCAGGGTATTGCTCATCCAGAGAACAACTCGTCTTCAGCCTCCCCACTTCTCAGCAGGGTTCACCTGATTTTTCATATAGACATATGGAAACAGATGTATTTTACAGTTATCTTTGACGATGACATACAACTATTCCTGAAGACCTGTGCATATTTCTGTTTTACAAGGAAACACGAGGAGAAACCACACAGCTGATTCCTTGACTTTCCTATTTATGTGTGACCCTTTGATTTTCCATTGCCTTGATTTTAAGGCACCAGAGCCTGGCAGATTCTCATGTTTTATTTATTTCACCGGCAGATCACAGATTCTATATTTTAGAGGTAAACCATAAACACATTTTCTGATTTTTTAAATTATTTTTATTTATTTGTTTGATTCCTAATAAACAGTAGATTTTTTTTCTCTAAGTTATTGTATCATCAACCTTGATTTTTATTTTACTTAATAAAGATTAATGCCATACTTTTTCCCAGGAAAGCTGAATGTAATACTGATTTTTATACCACCATTCATATTTCTGCTAGCTGGAATGTGAGGTGTCCTGAAGACAAAGTGCATTATCATGCATTTAATGTGCATGAGTAAAAGTGCTCATAAAAAGAAATTATTATATTTTGCTGTTCCTGCGAGTGTCCACTTTCTGCTGACTGTCTGGCTTATAAGTGAATGGCAATGTTGCTCACAGTGCAAATAGTTCTCATGCCACTGTTTGGACTTCAGGTGAACTTCAAAAGACAGCTGGATTTACCAGGGAGCAGTTAAATGTTGGGCCATCCACAAAGCCAACATCTACAGTCCCATGTTATATGACGTGCCTCTCTTCTCTCAGTTCCTCTAAACCTGTGCGTTTTCCTTTGTATATGTTTATACAGGATGTAAAGTAAATATCTTTTCAAGGACCCAAAGTCCAAAAACTTTACTAGTGGAAACCAGATCTTATTAAATTAGGGTTAAAAAAAATATATTATTTTTGGTGCATTGTCATAATGGCATTTCATGTTTCTGTCTACATCCTGAGGCTGTAATGTAGACTAAGAACTATAAGGAATAAGATAAAATAAAAAGTCAGGTCTCAGTCCTGCTTTCAAGAAAAAATGGAGAATTACTGGAGCAACTGAGCTTGACCTTCACATTAGGATATTTTCCTGAGTAGAAATATTCAGTGTGTAGCTGAATATTTCAGTGTGTACTCCTGAAAACTCAGGAGTAAAGAACAGTCAGTTACAGCTTTTTTTTTTTTTTTTTTTTTTTTTCTTCTCTGTTGTTGCTGAAGTATTTGGCAGCAGGATTGAAATCAAACTCTTAAGCACAGGATAATATTTCTGTCTGCTGATATTAGAGCTTATTATTTATTTTATTTTATTTATTTTATTTTATTTTATTTTATTTTATTTTATTTTATTTTATTTTATTTTATTTTATTTTATTTTATTTTATTTATATTTTATTTTATTTTATTTTATTTTACTATTTTATTTTATTTTATTTTATTTTATTTTATTTTATTTTATTTTATTTTATTTTATTTTATTTTATATTTTATTTTATTTTATTGCATCTGTAATTTGGAGCAGCCGAAAACTCTCCTAAGTACTGTAGGAGGTCGCACAACACTTGTACGTCCCGTGGCCAAACACTAGTTAACAGTAGGTTGGAAACAAACATTCACCCCTTGTTCACTTTTTGAAGCTCATCTGATATGTTTTTGTCAAAGTTGTATGGGAATTCAGAACCACTGAGAAGCTTTTCATTGTGCTTTATATCACTAATGTGAATTGTGAATTAAGGTCTTGCTATAGATATAACTATGGAAAAGGAGACAAGGTAGAGTTCACTTTAGAACTGATTTATCCAGAGCAGTGGTGCAGATACTTATTTTTTAGCAAAAATTAAGAGCATATGTTCATCTCTAATTTGCAATGAACTGCTTCACTAAAACTACTTATATCAATACTGTTAGTGGTTTCAAGTGACCCATGTTCCAATAACCTGTGAGTGCAGACCCTTTTTCCTAATTAAGAATGTTTGACCACAAGAGGGAGTTCCTTGCCAACTGTTTACTTAGTAAAGTAGTAAGTATGTAACAGGGATGCTCCAAAGTTAGCAGATACTTTCTGTTGTCGAAGGCTAAAACAGGAACTAACTGATTTTATTACTTAGAAAGAAAGCCAGCCAGCCAGCCAGCCAGAAAGAAAGAAAGAAAGAAAGAAAGGAAGGAAGGAAGAAAGAAAGGAAGAAAGAAATTCTGAAGAAAATAATGTTTATTCTAAAAATCTACATGAATGTCTAAGATTTATTTAATAGTATACATGCTATTAATTTAAAATATATATAAAGAAATATTATAATTAAACAAATGAGCACACACACTTTTATATTTACATGTTAAGATATGCTATTTTGAAGAAATATATTCTCTGAATTAGGAAAACAATAATTTATATCAAACGGATTTCACTATTTATTTCATATTTATCCAAAATGTAGTACTTCAAAGTATTCAAGTAATACTTGTTGTTGTTTTTGTTCTTGTTTCTTTGTTTAAAATTTTTCCCTCTCATATCTTACACTGCTGATCTTAATCACTACAACTATTCTTAAAGCTGTTGCTTGAAACTATTCTTTGCAATAAATATTTGCATGACTGTACATTATAGAGTCCTGGTTAAGAATATTCAATTTCAGAACATTATTTTTTCTCATTCTGTGTTAAACTATTTTTGCCACAACATACTACATGAAATCATACATTTTTGTCACTATTAAAATTTAGCCTAACTACAAAGTTCGAGTTCAACTCATAAGAAAAACTTAAATAATCTCCAAGAGTCATGCAGTTTTGTAAAAATATTTTTCCACTTTTTCTTAATGAAAATAAGAGAATCCCACATAAATCTTACATGTATTTGTGGTACCTAAAATCAGACAGCAATATAAACTAAAACAACTGATGCAAAAAGTACTAGCTAAAAATTCATAGTAAGTGGAGAAAGAAAATAAGCCAGAAAATACACAAAGAAAATACAGTAAGAACAAAAAAAATGAATAAAATGGAGTGGGAGGAGGGAGTGGGTGCTCTATGTACATTAAAAAGCACACAGATATGAGTCCACCTGTCACAGTGTGTGCTAAAACATTAGTATCTTATATTTTAACTAAGCATTAGATAATTGGGTGACAAATGGAACCCATATTTGCTGTGTGACTTGTGAACTTTAAAACACTGTAAAATCATTTTCAAAGTCCAGTAATTGCCCAGAGCTTGTTTGGCTTTACACCAATAATCTTTTCATTTTATTTGTGTTTTACAAATATTTAAATAAACTTCATAAAACCCTTGTGAAGTAGATGAAATTTTTGACTTCATGTTATAACAGCACAGATACACACAGAGGGAGAGAGTAGGCTAAACTTTTGAAAATGTTAGGTATAGCCAATAGCTATAGTAGGTAGTCTACTGCCCAATTTCTGTGTATATTCTAAGTATTCACTTAATTGGACCCCTAAAATATAATGGTCTAGTCCTAAAGCTAAAATGTCATAAGTGAAATAAATTAAAGCTCTGAATGCTTGAAACCTTTGTCAGTTTCTCCTTTGCCTTACCCAGCTCGTGAATTTCTGTTTTTCTTTATGTAATATTTGAAGCACATTTTTTTTCATCAGACATCCTTATTGTGAATTCAACAAAAGGATGTTTTTATGTAGCATGATCGAATATTTAACAAATAAAACAGCATGACAAAATAATTGGAAAATATGATGACTTATGTATTTAGTCCTTTATTTTATAAAGATTGGAATTCACAAAATGCAAGTTTCTCTAAATAGAACTATAACATAATATTTATGTCATATATCTATGACATAGATATATATATAGATCTAGATATATACATAGATATATATAGATATCTCTCTCTATACATAGATCTCTCTCTATATATATAGATATATATATATCTATGTATATATCTAGATCTATATATATATCTATATCATATTAATTCTAACAAAGTGCCATAATTTAAGGCAGATGTATACTGCTTTTCTTTACAATGAATCTGTATGGGAGAAAATAACACTTTAACTTTTGTCTTTAGCTCCAGCTATTCCAAGATTAAGTGATTTTTTTCAGCGTACTGTGAAAATAACTTAAAAACCAAAGCTGTAAGCTCTGTAAAATATCTCACTTCCTGTAACACACCACTTAAGAGAGTTCAACCAGACTGAATTCTCTGATAAGACAAAAGAAAGGACTTGTAAAAATGAAAAAAAAAATTGCCTCCATATTTTGGTAGTGATAGTGAAAAATGAAGCATAAGGAACAAGGACTGTGGGTAGGAGAAGTGATTTCGTGTTTGAATATGTTCTGGTGAATGCAAGACAGAAATTGAAAATATTAGGGTTTCATCGTCTTCAAATCATAAAAATGTTCAACTTTCTATTTATTTATTTATTTTCTCTCATGACTCAAACTCTTCACAATTAACGGGATGCATCCATTATTTATTCGAACTCTCAGAACTTGCAGAGATTAATCTTTTATCTGCTTTATGTTAAAAGTTGCATTTTTGGAAGCATTGACATAGCTTTTGTGATTTCTTGAGGTCATAGTAAAACATAAAAAAAAAATAAAAAATAAAAATAGATAATTTTTTTTTTTTTTTTAATATCTGTGCAAGTTGTATGAAGGCCTTAACTTGTGAAGATTCTTCAAAAATTACATTATCTGAAGGAATGAATGAGCTTATTGTCTTCTCTTACAGTAGTTACTGCTTAGAAAATAAATTCTTAGACATACTTTTTTTTTTTATATATATTTTTTACATCTTCATGCAAAGATGTTGAAAATCAGAACATTTTTCTAGAATATGCAGGAATATTTTATGTAAGAGAAAACTTTCAATGACATTTTTATCAAGCTTTTGAAATGGGTTATAGTCAAACATGCAACTATACAACACAATGGTAAAAACAATTACTAGCAAATTCCATAATTCCATTCTAATGACCATAACTGTTGATTTTCATTTATTTATTTTTAATTGTAAATGACAATTCAGTGCAAATGTTGAACAAACTTACATAGTTAATGTAATGGTTTTCCAGCTCATTCTGTTTTTCTGCAGCATGTAAGAGACATATTCCTGACATTATCAAAATAATGAAGGTGCAGGTAGTTGCTGTTGTTGGTTTTTATTTGTTTCTTTCAACAGGTAGAAGAAAAAAATAGTGAAAACTGTATAAAATTACTTATTTTTAGAAATATAATGTAATTGTCTCTTCAAGGTATAAAACAGTTTCAATACTTCATGTGTAAGGCAAATTAACTGACCATTTTGCTTCTGACAATTATTTTTTTTAATATACAAATCTGTTAATCTAGGCACACCTTACGATTTAAAGGCATTAGCTAATTAACTTTATCATCAGCAGTTATTCTTCAGAGACAGAGAAAGTGGATTATTGGAAGTCTTGAGCAACTCAGATGTAGTGTCAGCTTTCAAAAAAATGAAATATATTCCCCTTGCCTTTCAGTTATTTTAACTTAATTTAGTACTCGGGAAAGGAAACACACCAAAGGGTGTGAATATCTTCTGAGGTCACCGTTCCCCACCCCCCCAATATTGGGGGGAGAGGAGTCTACAAAAAAATAGAGTCACAAATTTCTTGGGCCTATGTGCCTATCTGTATTTTCATGTGGATATGTTCAGATGTTAATTTTTGCATTCTGATTTTGCTAAAGCTGTTAACCTTCAAAAAATATTTCTGTCCATAAGCTTAACCAAACACATTTATACTTAAAAGAAGAGAACGTATGATTCTTCCCATGCATTGTTACTCTGATTTGATTGTGACCTAACAAAAAATCATCTTGCATAGAATGTTTAGTATTACCTACTATATAATTATTTATAGTTTTAAATTTATTATTTTAAAGGCAAAGTGTTTATGAACATCTAGTGGGAATACGTTTGAGATCAGAAAAACTAGAGATGGGATAATGGAAGAAGATAAATGTACCAAAAAAAATACAACAAATGTACAACAAAATAAGACCAAGCATAGAAAACTGCTGGATTGTGCATCTGTAGAATAACAAAAAACAATTGTTATATTTTGATAGATATAAAAACTGGAGTAAGGTAACAGAGATTATGACGTGATATTTTTCAAGTAGTGTGATTGAAAACAGAAAAATATTTTTAATAAGGTGGTGACAGAAACCATGTTGTTAGTACCCTCTCAGAGAGAGTGTTTAAATATTGGATATTTGACAAGGTCCTCTGTTCAACTTTTGGAACATATCTCTGAAAAGCTAAGACAAATATCTATTGTAATTGAAGGGAAAAAGGGGCAGGGCAATAGAAAGTGCAAGCCCATTCAATTAAAAGCCTAACCTAATGGTTTTATGCAATGAAAAGTTAATGGACTGGCTTGGTTTCCATAAAATAGTACATTTTTTTTCATAATCTGAAATGCTTCATAGATCTCATATGAACATACCTAATGTTTCAGAAGCATTACCTCTTCAGAGCTGTAATCACAGTGTGTATCAATAAAGATAAAATACACTAGGCCACTGATTCATGTGAATCAGCTGGAAAACTCAAAGACAGAAACCTCTATACTTTACTGATCTTCCAACCACTAAATTTATGGACAGAAGTCAAGAGAGTTCATTCTGGAAAAAAAAGGTAGGGGAGACAGTTGGCTGCTGTAGCTAATCAAGTACTGGACTGTCTTCTCTATTTCCTCCATAGGTATGTGCCATTATATTTAATAGGTTAATACTCAAACAAACAAACGAAAAACTAGACTATTACCAGATTTACTAAAGCACTGTTTGTATCTGAATTTTTATTTTCCATTTGAGCATATCTTGTATTTACTTCATTTCCAGAAATTAAAACAGTTTCATTACTATTTAGAGTTAGCTACTAGAGATAAATATTTAACTTTTACATTTGCAAAGTTAATGCATACTGCCTGAGCTATCTTGGCTTGGAATTTTAAAATAATCTTTGTGGATATTTTAAAATAATCTTCTGTAGATATGTCACATTTCACAGGTCATTATATGTATTTTTACGTTTCCGTTTTCTCTTATTTCTATATATATTCTATATATATCTATATATATTCTATATATATTCTATATATATCTTTCTTCATGTATAGATTGAAAGACAACATCATTTTATTTCTATCTTTGACTTTTCACTTCTCACCAGGTTGGTCCTAATTTTTGAACAACAAAAGTAGTTCTTTCTGTCTTTTCCTTCAATTTCATATTTTCATAGATTTTTTTAAGTGAATATTGCTTAAATTATATTGTAGTGTTTACCCTGGCACCATTTCACTTCTATGTACTGTCTACAAACCCCATATTTTTTTGCTAAAATTTAATATCGTAATAGGTGTATGCAGCTGAACTTAAGATATAAAAGGTGATCTGTTATTGAAATGAATAGTTAAATAATGCATTTCTTATTCAGCCATGGTTTCAGCTTAATCTCGATTCCAAAATCAGTCCTGTGAGAAGAAATCTTAGAGCTATTATTCCACTGATTCCACTCAAGATTGTAGTAATAATCATTTCCACCTTGTGGCCTTTCAGACACTTAGGGCTGTTTCATCTTCCTGGGGGGTTACCATTAAACAAATATGAATCCCCTAATTAACCCTTAAATAAGGCTGTCTGTGTTTCCATATGTTTCTGAAATAGTCCTGATATTCATGGAATGATGAGTTGAATAAAATGTCAACAGAAGAGAAAATAAGGAGGACCATGGTATTTCTATCTTATATAATTGCAATTGTAAGGTGTAGTACAGAAAGAAAAAAATGTATTGTTGGTCTGTTCCTTTAGTACAACTAGAATACTGTTTTGTCTCATTGCACATTTTTATTCAAAGTAGTTTTCAGCAACTGACATATATTAAACATATTGTGGCCCATCCTCTAAAGACAGGCATTAGATTCACCAGCTATGTTTTCAAAAGATGTCTTTCTTCTGTTTGTGAAAGATTTTAAACTACTTCTGCTTTCTTCATTTAATAGAGTTGAAGAGAAGTTGTTCATGGAGTAAAAGAGGAGTTATTACTTTCCTGCCAAAATCTTCTTGAATATTCTTCCTCTGGTATAAAGTGTTAATCTTCAGAATTTATCTTCAGCTACATCTTGTCATAGTAAAATCGCAAACTCCAGAATCATTAGGATTCTATTACACAAAATTTCTTTATTCCTTCCTATCCAATAGTAGTTGGAGTTAAAACACCCATCTTGGGTCTTATGAAGCCAATATTATTTAATTTCTCCTTGCTGTTTATGACAACTTACATCTAGTAACATTTTGTTCTTTGTTTTAGCAGTGAATTATGTAAGTTCTATTGCAGTTTTATCCAGATGTTTTCCAGACATCCAGACTAAGGATAGCCAACACCTGAATACTACTGCCTCTTTATAAAAAGGAAATATTCTTCACAGCACAACAACAAAAAGTCATCATGCTTACCTGAAATAATGTAAGAGCTGTATTAGAAAGCAAGTTATATTTTGAATTCATGTTTAAACATATGGATGGATATTTATTATATAGCATATCATAAGATTGAAGGCCACTTTCTGTACGCAGCACCATTGCACTTCTCCATGCCTTCATTACTTGCAGAACTGACCGCTTCAATCTTCTAAGGCATTCTAAATCATCTACAGATGCTCATCATCTGAGTGCTGCCATCAGAGCACTTTTTAGCACACATTTTAGCTCACATTTCTTCCATCTTGCAATCTGCACATTGGCTGACTTTTTGGCACTACATTGATATGGAAGTACCATTTGGAATGAATTGGCCACAAGCAACCAATTCAAGTCCATCTTCTTTCAGTATTTATCTAATGTATATAGCTGGATTTATTTATTTATGTGTCCATCTATATATAATACCTGCTGATGTTTTTATTGCTTCTGATGATTTATTTTTCCTTTGCATATTAACTTGCAGTTTAGTATTTTCTCTTAATTCTCTTAATTGTCCAAGCAGTTGACAGAACTCTTCTTTTCTCCCTCCTTTTTTTTTTTTTTTAATTTTTTATTTTTTTTTCCCAGCAAGTTGCTCTCTGAGGTGCTATGAGCTTTCTTATCAGTGTAAGTTTGATTTTAAATTGCAGGTTGTTGTAAATAGTGTTTTCATTCATAATGCTTTTTTTTTTTTTTCTTTTTTTTTTTAATCAAACTATAAAATTTTTAGTTCAGGGCTGTAATATATATCAGCTCTTTAGAAGTAATTGTCTGGTCTTCACTTTCAAGTGCACTTACACACATGCAGTTGTATGCCTATTGTAGTTAACTGCTATGTATGTACCAAATCATGGTTTTGAGTACTTAAGTAGCTAACTGTATTCATGAATTGCTATTTGTTTCTAGAACTTCCTGATTTGCATGACAATTATGAAAGCTGTATACACAAATTTTGATTCAACTGTGCACTCATTTTTGTGTGCATGTTTGTAAAACTCAATTTGTATATACAAATTTCCTAAGATATTATTACAGGAACTGGTAATTCTTTATTTATGATAAATTTGCATGTAAGTTATTTTAGCAAACTATCTCAGAAGTCCTTGTATAAATAATGTGAAAATGTTCCTCTCTGCTGTTTCTTTTGGAGATGAAGTCTACATCTCCTGAAGTTAGTTATATATATATTTACTGTAGTTTTTCAGCTTGGTGAACATTATGCTAATTACCAGATTTGTTATTTATGCCAAAATATATTTCAAGTAGAATGCCCATCAGGAATCAGTGATACAAACTTAAGCAGTCATCCTTGCTTTTCTCTTCTTGTGAGCATACATACATTTGCCAAGAGTAGACTACCCTGCACCCAAGGATAACTGGTCTGTTTCTAGAAAAGGTTATTTCTTCAAACTGGTTATTCAGTGTGTTATGTGGCTTATTTTGCAGCTCATACCTTAAATTAAACCCCAGGGCTCAGATGACCTAAAGATCTTGATGATATGAGAAGTTTGTGCTGTATCTTATCTTTTGCAATAATGAATAATGAGAGGAAGTTTTATGCATTTTGGCAGTTGAAGTTCAGCATGTTTTTGTTTGTATTTGCTAGAAGAATGGACATCTCAAATAGCAAAATAAGTATCCAGACTCTCCAAGATATTTTCAGATAAACTGGGGGAGGAGGGCAGGAGTAGAGAGGGAAAAGGGAAGGGAAAGTGGGGGGGCAGGGGAATTGAATTCCAGGACATCTGTTATTTGAATGATATACATGCTATCCTTTAGATAAGTAGTATAAGAAAGTTACAAACTGACCATGTGTCTATGTTCATTCTTTGGTAGGCAGTAACATGGAGCAAAATAGTACTGAAAGTATTATTGTTGTTATTAATATCGTTTAATTGATTGAAGTGAGTAGGGTTATTTTAGCTTGTATCTTCATACAATCATTATGATCAGTGCACTATTCTGGGTGTCTAAGGTGTTGGTCCTCAGAGCATTTCATACTGATGTCCTTCTGAGGTCTCCTTCTCAAACCTAAGAAGGAGAAAATGTGATTTGCCATACACTAGCCTGCTTGTACAATTAATGTTAGAAGTTAGTTAAGCAAGTGCACAGGTACTTTGGGAAAGAGTCCCACTCCACAATCTCCATGTCAGTTACCCCAGTTATTAAGACAGAGTCATGACGTCTTTAGTTTATATACCTTCTGTCTTCAGGATTCTTCCTGTCTTCATGTCTTCACAGAAAGGATGGAAAGTACCTCCTTAATATTTGTGCCATTGCTGTGGGTGACTTTCTGATAAAAGTACAGCCCTTCAAGCCCAAGACCATTTAGAAACTTCCTTTGTGACTTGGCAAGTGCTCTCAATCACAAAAGCACTCGACCAGTGCTGTGTCCTCCCCTTCACCCCACACTCTAAACAAGTCCAAAATGTACTGCTTATCACAAATAGAGTTGTGGCTTTATTCTATAGTCAAGGTGGCATTCATGTGTTTGTCCAACTCTTGATTTTTAAGGGTGTATGCAATAGACAATTCCACACCTCTTTGAACTTTGACAAGTCTGAACATCTCTGCTTATACAGAACTTCCTTGCAATTTCTGTAAATATTTCACTGTTGTAAGTTGAATGCATTGGACTTGTAACTGAATCATTTTTGTTGGGTTTAGGACTATAAAATCTTAGCATATATAGGATAAATATATTTCCTAGCTTTCTGTGAAACACAGTATTCAATGCAATTTCATTTCTTTTTAGTTCAAAAGCTTAAATCACTGCAGAGTCTTTGTTAAAGAAGGTCACATTCCCCTACAATAGAATCAGCCCTTCAGAGGCTGATTCTATGTATAAATTCTGTTATGTTTACTACACTATGGTTAATCAGCCAAAGTGTGAGCACAGCAAGGGAATGAATCTTACAGAGGTCCTAGACACATTTAACTACCTTCTGTGAATTAGCAGTCCACATTGTCCAAGCCCTCAGTCCACCAAAATTGTATACCATAACAGTTGGGCTATTTCTGTGTGTGAGGAAAGCATTAAGCAGTAAGTGCTTATGGTTTAAAAACTAAGCAAAAGTAAATAGTTGACTTGCAACTGTCTTACAAAATTATCATAGAGGAGATACACAAAACCACAAGCATGAATACATGCTCTTATTTATAAGATATTAGAAAGTATGGTGGGTTGAAAAAAAATGGGCTTAAGCCTTGAACTTTTCTTTCTTTGGTAGACAAAGTACAGTAGATTAAAGCAATACCTTTTATTGGATCAACAAAGAATGGTCAGGCTTTGAGACCAGAAAGGTTGCATCTTCAGTTTTCACTTTATTGATCTTGCCCACTGTTCCTTACAGTCCAGATCAACTACAAATATATTCTCTATGCCTTGGATGATACCTTTTTTTCCTCTGAGATTTAATGTTTCTTTTAATGTGATCAATAGTAAAGAAAGACTTTGTGTAGAGAACCACAATGAAAAAAAAAAAGTAAGAAGAAGAACACTTTTATATTAGTAGTTTGGTTGATTATCTCTGGAAATACGGAATTAATTTTTAATAGCCAAAACTGTAATTATGTGCAGAAGCATGTAATTTTTTGATTGCTCCTTTTTGTTGCTTCAGTATATCACAATATTCATTTTGGGTTGCTTTTGGAGACAGGAGATTTCATATTAGAGTGTGAGAACACAAAACACTCCCATCAAACATTCAAATCAGCCTAACTATGTCCCCATCCTCCTGTTCCCCCCACAAGCCAACTTTTTTTTTTTTGTTTGTTTGTTTGTTTGTTTGTTTGTTTAACCTTTCTTCTGTCCAAAGGTAAGTATACAGGGTAAGTATTGTCCCTAAGGCTAGGTGACATCTTACCTGCCTCAGAACATTCACAATTGTAAAAATTTTGCATTCCCATTTAATTCTCCTATTTCAATGATTACACAAATGACCACAATTTTTAAAACGGTTCAATTACCGTTCAATTGGAGAACAAAATAGACAGTTTCTCTGAAGATTTTTTGTTCACTTGAAACAAGTGACAGGCCATGTGACAAAGAAAGCTAGTGGATATGGAACAAACTTTAAAAGTTTAATTTTTTATTTTGCCCCAAGTAGCATATACTAACTGAAGATCCAGTCCCCCATAGTTGCAATGCAGTACAGAACAGGAAGCAAAGGAGAGAGAAAGCGAGAAAAGCTGTCATCAAAGCAATACCACTGGAATCATCAAAGAAATACTACTGGAAGGAATTTGTTAGATAATAGATATTGAAAATGCCCAAGCACCTGATTGCTAATATACAGACCAGCATGATAGTTGTCCCACACCCTGTCTCTGTGACTCTATTTTTGTTATTCACAATCTATGTTAACTTCTAGAAACAATATAAAACACTTCTACTTGAAAATTAACATTTATTTCCAGCAATACTCTGTTGTATTTAGTTGTCTTAAATGTATCTAGTAAGATTTTGTGTCTTTTTTTTGTTTGTTTATTTGTTTGTTTCCATTATCGTAGAATCATAGAATGGCTTGCCACCCACTAGATCAGGTTGGCCAAGGCCTTATCATTGAGGTGGTAGGTAAAATATCATTTGGTAGGCAAAACATTTCCTGTTTAGTCATCCACCTAAAATGTACCCTTTCATATCTTATAGTACTTAAAAGTGTGTTCTGTTTCAACTTGTCTTCTTCACCTCAGTCTTTGGTGGAAATACTGGTTGTTCTCTGAACACCCAGTACCCTGAGCTGGTGGAAGGGGATGGGGAGCAGGAGGTGGCCCTCACTATCCACGAAGAACTGTTTGATGACCTGGTAAGGCACTTGGATGTGCACAAGTCGATAGGGCCGGATGTTATCCACCCAACAGTACTGAGAGAACCAGCAGAGGAGCTGGCCAAGCCGCTTACCATCATTTATCAGCAGTCCTGGATATCGGAGGAGGTACCAGTTGACTGGCGGCTAGCAAACGTGATGCCCATCTACAAGAAGGGCCGGAGGGTAGACCCGGGAAACTACAGGCCTGTCAGTTTGACCTCAGTGCCAGGGAAGCTCATGGAGCAGATCCTCTTGAGAGTCATCATGTGGCACTTGCAGGGAAAGCAGGCGATCAGGCCCAGTCAGCATGGGTTTATGAATGACAGGTCCTGCTTGACGAACCTGATCTCCTTCTATGACAAAGTGACGCGCTGGGTGGACGAGGGAAAGGCTGTGGATGTGGTCTACCTTGACTTCAGCAAGGCATTTGACACCATCTCCCACAGCATTCTCCTCAAGAAACTGGCTGCTCTTGGCTTGGACTGGCGCATGCTTCGTTGGGTTAGAAACTGGCTGGATAGCCGGGCCCAAAGAGTCGTGGTAAATGGAGTCAAGTCCAGTTGGAGGCCAGTCACTAGTGGCGTCCCCCAGGGCTCAGTGCTGGGGCCGGTCCTCTTTAATATCTTCATCAATGATCTGGACGAGGGCATTGAGTGCACCGTCAGTAAGTTTGCAGATGACACCAAGCTATGCGCGTGTGTCGATCTGCTTGAGGGTAGGAAAGCTCTGCAGGAGGATCTGGATAGGCTGCACCGATGGGCTGAAGTCAACTGCATGAAGTTCAACAAGGCCAAGTGCCGGGTCCTGCACCTGGGGCGCAATAACCCCAAGCAGAGCTACAGGCTGGGAGATGAGTGGTTGGAGAGCTGCCAGGCAGAGAAGGACCTGGGAGTGATGGTGGACAGTTGGCTGAATATGAGCCAGCAGTGTGCTCAGGTGGCCAAGAAGGCCAACGGCATCCTGGCTTGTATCAGAAACAGTGCGACCAGCAGGGCTAGGGAGGTGATCGTCCCCCTGTACTCGGCTCTGGTGAGGCCGCACCTTGAGTACTGTGTTCAGTTTTGGGCCCCTCGCTACAAGAAGGACATCGAGGTGCTTGAGCGGGTTCAGAGAAGGGAGACGAAGCTGGTGAGGGGCCTGGAGAGCAAGTCCTATGAGGAGCGGCTGAGGGAGCTGGGCTTGTTCAGCCTGGAGAAAAGGAGGCTCAGGGGCGACCTTATTGCTCTCTACAGATACCTTAAAGGAGGCTGTAGTGAGGTGGGGGTTGGTCTGTTCTCCCACGTGCCTGCTGACAGGACAAGGGGCAATGGGCTAAAGTTGCGCCAGGGGAGTTTTAGGTTAGATGTTAGGAAGAACTTCTTTACCGAAAGGGTTGTTAGATATTGGAACAGGCTGCCCAGGGAAGTGGTGGAGTCACCATCCCTGGAGGTCTTTAAAAGACGTTTAGATGTAGAGCTTAGGGATATGGTTTAGTGGGGACTGTTAGTGTTAGGTCAGAGGTTGGACTCGATGATCTTGAAGTCTCTTCCAACCTAGAAATTCTGTGATTCTGTGAACATAATTTTAATTTTCTTGGTAACTGAAATATATGGAAGTTCTGATCCCATTTGTTTTAAACTTGTATACATATTCTAATAGTTGATTTAACATATTCCACATTGTTTACAATATTATTGTTCAATATAACTGAATTATTATTTTTTTTTATTAATTACCTGTTACCCTAAAAGAAGAAAAACATTCAAATCATAATGCATGCTATGTCACAAAAGATATAGACCCAAGTTTAAGCATCTGCTTCCAAACTTTTAAAATGTTTTGCAGACTAGAAAAACATATACCATAAAATCTGCAAATAAAACAGCATGGTTGTGCTGTATGCTTTAAGGTGTAGAGACATGTATACTTAGCTGCAGAAAAGAAATGAATCTGCTGAAAGTTGTGGTTGTCCTGAAGAAAATATGAAGTTAACTTTGGAGAAAACAAATCCAGTAATCCCATGGTCCTGAAAATAAGAAATTATGCACTTAGGATAATAAATATAAATTTTGACAATGCTTTATTTTAATGGCACATGAATTAAAACTGCATTACAATGAAATTGCTGCAGAACATCCACATTAATATCAAATGAATTCATTATGACCAGCACAGTTACAATGAATACTAAATGAATTAATAATAATGAACCACTTAAAGTGTTACCTAATTGTTTTATTTCATTTTTATGTATATTTTTGTCCAAATTTAACTGTTAGGTTAATAGAGAATGACATCTAGTAATTCATTTCGACACCGAGTGTTTGCAAGTGATTACTTTCACACCACATCCAGTCAAATCTGGTACATATCCAACACTGATCAGATGTCTCAAAAAGACCCACCTATTGCCCTGGATATTTTGAATCATGTTGATGTAAAATGTTCAGCCAAGATGTATTAAAGATTTAGCAACTCTTAATGGTTGGTGATAATGATATTCCTTGAACTGACAGTACATCCTTCTTCACAGAATCCCAAGCGTTTTATGCAGGTGGTTATTAACAATATCTTAAAAACAAAGAAACTGAGGGGAAGCACATAGTCACCTATGTGATAACAAAATTGCTTTGCTGCAGAAACCTGTAGAAACCTCAAATCCCCCAAGAATTGTCCTAGTCTTTTAGTCTGACCACTAAGATGTTTTGCCATGTCTCATTCATTGCTTTATTCTTATGAGCCATATTTTGTAACATTCTAAATCATCTTAGAAATGACACCTACAAGGACAGTGTGCATTATTTCTCCATTTTGTGTTAGCAAGGCCTATATCCTTTTTTGTACTATGTTCTGCAAGAGAACCCCCAGTGAAGTTCATCAAATGCAATCTTAAGAGATGACAAACTTTTCATGACTAAGAAAAATAATTTCTGATGAAACAATAACAACAATAAGGAAAAAAAAAAAGACTTTGCCTTATGAAAAGATTTTGGTTTGTTTGTTTGTTTGTTTGTTTAAACATGTTAATTTACTTATACTTCCAGATGAAACATCCATCCAGATGAAGATTTATTTTATCTTAAAAATAGAAAAAGAAGTACTTAGTTAAGCTGTTTGGTAGCACATATTAAAAATGATACTGTTAGTAAGAAAAGTGTGAAGATATCATAATTTCAAGTTTAGCATCTGGTCAGAAGAAGTTTTTTAGAAGTTCTGGATAAGAAGAAAACCCAAAGCAATTACAAAAAAATAATATATCTATATATATTGTTTTAAAACAAAATATTGTTTTAAAAGTACTTTTAAATAAAATCATTTACCTTTATCTGCTCAGAAGTTTTTAAGAAGAAAATATTTGCATTCTTAAATATGGTTTACCATGACCTCTGGGATTTATTTATTTATTTATTTATTTAATGCTTTTTTTGTTTGCTTTGAGTGTTCTACGACTCAAAGGTCTTTTATCTTTAAAAGAGAATTTAGGACCTTTGAAAAACGTTATTTGCGGTTACATCTCCACAGAATCACTGAATTGTTTCGGCTGGACCTTAAACATCATCTAGTTCCAATCCCACTGCCATGAACAGGGACATCTCCCAGCAGACCAGGTTGTTCAGAGCCTTGTTCAACCTGATCCTGAACACCTCCAGAGGCGGAGCATCCACAGCTTCCCTGGTTGTCCTGCTGCGGTGCCTCATCACCCTTTGAGTGAAGAGTTTCCTCCTAGCATCTAATAAATCTCCTCTCTTTTAGTTTGAAATTATTTGAAATTTGAAAACACTTGTCCTATCATGATCTGTTTGAGTAAAAAGTTGGTCATCATCTTTTTTATAATTCCCTTTTAAGTACAAAAGGCTGCAGTTAGATCATGCTGGAGCCTTCTCTTCTTCTGGCTGAACATCCCCAACTGTCTCAACATTTCTTCATAGGAGAGGTGCTCCAGCCCTCTGATCATCTTTATGGCCCTCATCTGGAAACTCCCTAACAGCTTCATATTCTTCTTGTACTGAGGGCCCCAGACCTGGATGCAGCACTCCAAGTGGGGCCTTAAGGGCAGATGTCCTGGTTTCAGTTAGGACAGAGTTAATTTTCTTCCTAGTAGCTGGTAGAATGCTATGTTTTGGCTTAGGATGAGAAGAGTGCTGATAACACCCCGATGATTTAATTGTTGCAGAGCAGTGCTTACACCAAGCCAAGGACATCTCAGCTTCTTGCTCTGTTCTGCCAACGGGCAGGCTGGGGCTGCAGCAAGAGCTGGGAGGGGACAGACCGAGGACAGGTGACTCAAACTAGCCAAAGGGGTATTCCATACCATCTGACGTCATGCTAAATGATATATAGGGGTGGCTAGCCGGGGGAGGGGGTCCGGACTGCTCGGGGTTAGGCTGGGCATTGGTCAGCGGGTGGTGAGCAATTGCATTGTGCATCACTTGTTTGTACACGTTATTAGTAGTAGTATAATTATCATCGCTGTTATTATTATTATTGTTATTATTACTTTCCTGTCTTAATAATCTGTCTTTATCTCAACTCACGGGCTTTACTTTCCCGTTTCTCTCTCCCAACCCGGAGAGGGAGGGGGGAGGGTGAACGAACAGCTGTGTGGTGTTTAGCTGCGGGCTGGGTTAAACCACTACAGCAGAGTAAAGGGACACAATCACCTCCCTCAGTATGCTGGTCACTCCTCTTTTGATGCAGCCCAGGGTGCAGTTGGCCTTCTGGGCTGTAAGTGCACACTGCTGGCTCATTCTGAGTGTTTTGTCCACCAGAACCCCCAAGTCCTTCTCTGCAGGGCAGCTTTCAATGACTTCTTCTTCCATTCTGTCCTCATGTCCAGGTGTGGCACCTTGTTCTTGGATTCATTGAACTCATTAGGTTCACATGGGCCCACATCCTCAAGCTTGTCCAAGTCCCTTTGGATGGCATCTCTTCCTTCTATTATATCAAGAACACCACTCAGCTTGGTGTCATCTGCAAACTTGCTGAGGGTGCATTTGATCCCCTTGTCTGTGTTGCTCATAAAGATATTAAACACCAACGGTTCCAGAACAGACCTCTGGGGGACAACACTCGTCACTGGCCTCTACATGGACATAGAGCCATTGACCACCACTGTCTGGGTGCAGCCTTCATGCCAAGTTCTTATCCACTGAATGGTCCACCCATCAAGTCCATCTCTCTCCAATTTGGAGAAGTCCAGGCAAATGACATTGGTTGGTCTTCCCTTGTCAACTGATGCAGTCATTCCTTCACAGAAGGCCACCAAATTGGTCAGGCATGATTTGCCCTTTGTGAAGCCATGCTGGCTGTCTCAAATCACCTCCTTGTCCAGCATGTGCCTTGACATTGCTTCCAGGAAGATCTGTTCCATGATCTGGCCAGACACAGAGGTGAGGCTCACTGGTCTGTAGTTCTCAGAGTTCTTCTTTCCACCCTTTTTAAAAGTGGGAGTGATGTTTGCCCTTTTCCATTCACCAGGGACTTTATCTGACTGCCAGAACTTTTCAGATATGATGGAGAGAGGCTTGGTAACTCCACCAGCCTATTCCCTCAGGACCCTAAGATGCATGTCATCAGGCCCCATAGACTTGTACCTGTTCAGTTTCATCAGTTGGTCTTGAACCTTTGCTTACAGTGGAAGGGACTTTGCTCACCCAGACCTCATCTTTGAGCTCCAGGAAAAGAGAGACAAGGGAATCCTAAGTAACAGTGAAGACTGAGGCAAAAAAGTTGTTGAGTACCTCAGCCTTCCTCATGTCAGTTGTTACCCATTCTCCCTCCTCATCTGTCAGAGGGGGTACAAACTCCTTGTTCTTTCTTTTTTATGGCAATGTACCTAAATAATCCCTTCTTGTCATCTTCTATTCATCCCTTGACACACTCAGTTCCATCTGTGACTTGGCTTTCCTGATACGTGCATATCCAAACTACATCCCTGTACTCTTCCCAGGCCACATGACTCAGCTTCCACTGCCTGTGCATTTCCTTCTTGCACCTTAGTTTGACCAGCAGGTCCTTACTCAGCCATCCCAGTTTCCTGCCCTCACTGCTCTCTTTTGTACACAGTTCTTTTGCTCTAAGAATATCCTTAAGGAGTTGCCAGGTCTATTCATCTCCTTTGTCCCAAATGACGATGTTCCAGGGGATATCATCCATTAGGTCTTTAAATAACTTGAAGTTCACTTTTTGGAAGTTTAGAGTCCTGACTTTGCTCTTTCCCAGGCCTGTATTCATCAAGACTCAACCAGGGCAGGGTCACTGCAAACCAGACTGCCTCCAATCTTATGTTCTTTATTGCATTCATCTGCATTGGTAGACACCAGGTCCAGTAATGCTTCTCTGGTTGGTTTGTATAATACCAGGAGCAAGAAGTTATCCTCAGCATGCTCCAGGAGCCTCATGAATTGCTTACAGCCTGCTATGTAGCTTTTTTCAGAAGATTTCCAGGTGGCTGAAAGGACCATCACGATGAAAGCGTGTGAGCACGATGCTTCTTATAGTTGAAGCAAGAAGGCCTCATCAACAGCCTCCCGTTGATCAGGCAGCATGTAGTAGATGCCAGCCACTAGGTGTCCTTTACTGGTCCTCTCCTTAACTTTTACCCACAAGCTTTCAACCTGTCCATGGCTCTTTCTTAGAGACCTCTGTTCACAATCAACCCATTCCCTAATGTAGAGAACAACATCTCCACCCCTCCCCCCCCTCCATTGTACACATAACATCACTAAAATAAAAACTGGGCCAAAGGAACCATAAAGGATGATTGCAAATGCTATACAGGGATCTTGGAGAAAGATTCATCCATCTTTACTCAGTTAACAGAAATGAGTTGCAAATTATGATGTTCTGTGGAGGAGAGGGAAAAACACCAACTATTAACTAGCACGAATTATTTCCACTATTCCTATTCTATCATTCCTTGTAGGGATGGCTGCAAACAGCAACAGTAAAGGACAGATCTGGAGAAAGTAATTGCTTTTTAATTTCCAAAATCTGGTGTCGGGAATGTGATTGAGTAGTAGAAGCAGAGATGTGGAGCAGCAGTAATAGAGTGGAGTCAAATAGGAAGCTTTCTTCATCTTCTCTTCCTTCCAGCTACATTTTCACAGAAACCAGAGAATCTATAACAGAATCTGAAAACAAACAAAAAAAAATCCCTGCAGATTTATATTTTCCCTAAGTGGTCTTTTGATACTACAATTGTTTTGTAGCATAGAACCTGTAATTAGCTATTTGGGTTTTGCCTAAACTTGGGGGTACTTGACTTTAATTACCAATCAAATGTAACACTGCATCTGCATTCATGCACTCATCAGTACTAACTCACACATACAAACCTTCTTTCATCTGAAGACAATAGAAAATTCTTTTTATTTGTTCTCACTTAGTTCTAACTGAAAATAACAGATGCTGCTAAGAAAGTTTGAGTGTTATGTTTATAATAGTTCACAAAGCAAAACAGCCACATCCAAAGAGAGAGGAAGTTGGGTTCAGAGAGGATTTAAATGTCTTTTATACTTAAGTGCCAGGATTTGGGGCAGAGAGGCAAACATACTTCATCTTGGTATATAAACTTGACCAGTAAGTACTAGTTATGTAGTTTGTATGGTGTTTCTATGGTGTTACAGCAAACTGCTGTAGTTTGGGTCTTATTTCTTCTCCATCATCTTCACAGACACTCCAGAGATATGGAAAGAAAGTAGGTATTTGTGAAGGTAAAAAGTGTTTTACTGCCTGTTAAACCATCTAATTCTCCCACCTCACATCTAAATTCTATGGGACTGAATTGAAATGAGGGTTGTGGGCCATCTGGGGACAATTTCTACCTATTTATCAACCCTGAGCTTTTCAAAGTAAGCATCTCTTCATTTTCATTTCATCCTTTCTTTCTCTTTGGCAGAGGGTATAAACGCAGTGACATAAATGCAGTGACATCAGTAGCCAAGAGCATTTTGATACCTCTTGAATATCGAATTCCATGAGTGATAGAGTCAATGAAGTTCCATTTCCTTCAAATATACAGCCTGCAGTCCGTTGATCTTGGTATCCAAAAGGTACAGTTCCTTATAAGATTTAACCAAAGCTGAAACACCTAATCTCTCTCCATTGGTATTCATTAAGCTGTGGTGGTTTTACCGTGCTGGGCAGCTAAACCCCACAACTGCTCTCTCACTCCCCCTCCTTTAGATGAGGAGGGGGAGAAGTAAAGCAAAGAACAACTCACGGGTTGAGATAAGGATAATTTAATTAAAGGGAAATAATTATAATAATTAAATAAAGACTACCATGAACTAAACAATTTAACTAAGGGGAAATAAAAAGGGAAAGGGGAAAAGGGAGGGGAAAAGGGAAAGATAAAAAGAAGGGAGGAAAACAAACAAACAAAATAAATGAAAGCTATATGGAAGTGCAGAGGAAAGAAATTACTCTCTACTTCCCACAAATGAGCGATGATTGACCACATCCTTGAAGCAAGGCCTCAACGCACGCAGCCGGTGTTCGAGAGGAGGACCGATGTCTTCCAAACGAGAGCCCACCCCTCCCCTCTTCTTCCTGTTTCCACCTTTTATTGCTGAGTGTGACATCACATGGTATGGAATATCCCTTTGATTGGTTTAGGTCAGCTGCCCTAGTGCTGTTTCTCTCCTCACTTTTTGCCCATCCCCTAGGAGGGTTAGGGAAAGGCCCAATACTGTGCCACTGCTGCTCAGCAGTAGACACAACACTGGTGTGATAACACTGCTGTTCCAGCTACAAGTACAGAGTACGGCACTGTATGGGCTGCTGCCGGGAAAGTTAACATTCCAGCCAGACCCAGTACATAAGCTGGTAGAAAATAATTATTTTAAATTGTCTTCTCTCTCACTTACAATATTTATTTGCACATACAGTATGTGCTCTCACAAGCCTAAAACAAGTCAGGCTAACTATGACTGTCTAACTATGCCAACCGAAAAATCAGACTTTTTTTTTTTTTTTTAATTTATTTTATTTTTCACAGAAGAATGGAAAACAACATGACCAGTCAGTTCTCTTTAGATTTCTAACTGTCTGGCCTTTGTAGGAGCTCACAGACAGGAGCTTTCTTGTTCTGTTTCATGCACAGGAGCAAGCTTCAATACTTATCACTTTAGCCTTTTGAATTAAATATTTCCTGCCTCTCTTGTGTGTTACTGGGATTCAGTCCTGTATGTTATCACAACCACTTCTGGAGAAGCAAACAAACAAACGAGCAAAAACCCCACAACATATTGAATAGTTGGAGAAAAAATCACATCGTTGTATCTTCACCAAAATATTTGGCTAGCTTCAAAGAAGATTGAAGTCTTATGATGGGCTGTACCTTACAGAGGCTTAGAGAGATCCTTCAAGCAGGGTTCTGTGAATGTTGAATGTGGTACCGCACCTATTGACATGGTTTGGAATTTACAGTGGTATGAAATCATAGACTATGGATTTTTCTCCATAGTTTGTTGACTGACAGAAGAACTTGTACCTGTTACTGAGACTATCATGAAAAGGCAGAGAAACAAAATCAGAAGAAAGTACTTTCATTTGACATATTTTTGTATAAGTATTCCTCTGACATCCTAAATATTCTGTAAGAATTAAAATCAAATCCACATTTTTTGAATTACTAGGATGTTATACATTTTATATGTGTATGCATATGTATTTATTTTGAACAGGGCAGGAAGCCTCAGTTCATAAATGCAGACATACATGTATTTAATACTTTTTTTTTTTCCAGTGGACAGAACTTGTTCCAGGGTTCATCTATGTTTTCTTGTCCTAGAGATGCTGAGAAAATTTATCCAGCCTTTATTTATTTATTTTTATTATTGGGAGCAAGCGGTAATGCATAAAGTCTTCATACATGCACAAAATATTAGGTTAGAAGCATAATTAATATAAAAAGATGCAGTGAAATAGAAAGGTGGCTAATATAGCCAGCAAAGCATATATCAATGCCAGTTACCATATTTCATTGGAAGACACTAAAGATCGAAAATCAAGCATGATAATTATTTAGTCTCATTCCCATTTAACCTGAAGGTTGTATATTAAAGAAATCAGGTTGATTGTGTGAGCAAAGAGAATGAGTAGTTCATTAATGATCAAGAGTGGCAGAAGTTAAAAATGGAGGGGGAAAGAAATGTCTTCATTTATTGCCTTATAAAAGTAGTTTATTGATTTATTTCTTAACAACACCCACCTAACTGAGTTTAATTTCAGTAACTGGAATGACTGGTATATTTTCAGATTAATTACACAAATTTTGGGATACTAAAGCAATTTTGCACACCCTCAAGCTATAGTGAAATGTCAGTGTGGTTTTGCTTCTGTCTTTGCTACTGGTCATCCATCTAGGATGTAGCATAGCTGTTGGCTAGAACCATATAAACCTTAGGAATCTGGGGCTTTATCTTCTGTTCACTATTTTATACTCAAAGATAAATGGCAACCGGTTTTCATCTGCAAGAAATGGAAACAGTTGTTACTAATCTAAAGAAACGTGGTTGAAGCATTAATTTTAGAGAAATAAAGAACTTCACATTGTTACAGTAAAAACTTGCCAAGACTAGAGAATATGGAGAGGGAAGTGTTCTAAAAGTGTTGGTTCATCAAAACAACTATGTAAGTGAAAACTTTTAACATATTTTTCAGTATTTCAAAACCATTTTCTCCTTGTTTTGAAATATGTTACCATAAAAGTTTTGAAATCGTTCAACTACCTCATTATGATTTTAAAGATGAAAAATAATATAGGTTTCTACTTAAAAAATAAGAAAATATCACTTATAAAAGTGATAAAAATCCCAAACTGACATTGCAAACTTAATCTTGAAAAAATAATATGTTTGAATTTGGTCAAACTACCATCATTCTTTCCAATTTGTTTCAAGCAAATTCTAGCAGGTTTATTTTGCGTGTGATTAAAAAGGGAAGATTTTTTTTTTTTTTCCAAAAGACTGTAGTTTCTCAGAACAGAAAAATTACTTGCTGTTCAATGAAACTCCAAAACCTGGATTTTAGGACTACTTAGAGCCAAAGATATTTAATGAAATATTTCTCTTCAAAATGTCAGTAGCAAAATTGTTAATTAGGTTCCAGTTGCAAAGCTGTTATTCAACCAAGGGAGAATATGTTCTTAAACTCAGACAGCAAAATATGCAGTATAGAAAGATAAATAACTTTTTTTTTTTCACCCTTATAGGGTGAAAAATAATAATAGCCACATTTCTTCTACAATTAGAAAAATATAATTGTATCTATTTTGTCCTTTATGTGTGCAACCATAACATTAGGAATGAAAGGCTACTGAAAATAAGATGCTTGAGAGGTGGCTTAGAGGAAAATAGAAGACTGCCTTTCAAGATTCTGGAGGAACTTTTAATCCATAAATCCTAGTCTTGTTCAGAGCCAGACTTCTAGATTAAGTTCAAACATGTATCCATCTACAACATTTGAATTTGTTATACCAGCTGGTAGGATCCAGTATTGCTTGGACCTCAAAATACAAGATGACATTATATAGAATCTACCATTTTTATAAAAGCCTAATCTCATACATAGGCATATTCATTAGGCATCTCCCACTTTATAATATAAATTTATTGACTATTTAAAGTTAGTTGCTCATGCATGCTCATACATGTAGGTTCCTGCTCTCAGATGTTTTACTGTCTCATTTGGCTGTAGGACTATGGAGATAGATAGTCCTGAAGTCATCCAGAAAAGGCACACAGAATAGGACAGCAGCACTGGAAAGAGGTATTAGGATATGGACAAGGACCAAAACCAGAATGAAAGTTATGTCCCACCTGCCAGCCAGTGCAATAGGCTGGTTTATAACATTTACTGTCCTAAATTTTCAAGATGAGTCACTGCCCAGCTGTTCCTTGAAAACAAAACTTTTCAACACAGAAAAAAAAAATAAAAAATTGTTTTATATATTTCCTAAGAGACACAATTATATCTCAAAATCTTTTCTTAAGAAAAATTTTGATTTTTTTTATTCACAAAAAAATTCTTTTGATGTGGACTTCTGGTCTAGATTTTCTCTGTCATCACTATGTTTTGAGAGATAATTTTCTGTAAAGAAACTTTTCCACAAAGACAGAAGTTGTAAATAATCACAACAAAAAAAATCTGACACCAAAATATGTTTTTTGCTGTGGAGTTTAGCTGTTTAACTTGTAGTGTTTGTGGGCATTATATCTTTATTACTGATGACACTTTTTCAGATGTTAATAATTTTCATAAAACCCTGGTCACTGCTAAAATTCATATAAACTTCTTGTGAAGAGACCTTAATTAGTGTAAAGTGAAATGAGAACAGAGTGAATTAGTCAATGTCAAATGTATTGTTTTAGATGAAAATTTACCCTCAGACAATTCATATTTAGTGTGTTCCAGAGATTATGGTGAACAAGTAGTGAAATGGCCCAAAATGAGTCATGCACCATGATGTGCTTGTTGTTTTGCCCTATAATTCCATGGTGACCTAGAGCTTGGAATGCTATATATCCTAATGTCATTTCAGGATGCATCATCTGAAGTTTAACTGCTAAACTCTTGGACTATTTAGGTTTTCACTATTGGTCTTTCTTCCATGGATGTCATGAGAGACTGCTATAGACGTGTAATGCTCTTCTTAACTACTGGAAGAAAATAAACTACAGGTATTTATTTATTTAATCAATCAATAGGCAAAGCTAAACTTTTGGCATTGCAGAGAGGGCATCAAGTATTAGGCTAGTATTGGGATTATAATCTAGGAATTTGAGGTAGATTCAGACTGACCCTGTATAATTTAATAAATAGAAAGCCCTAGAGAAAAATATCTGGCTTTATGGTAACATGTATTCTTTTAATGACAGGTTTTTTTTTCCCCCTGAAATTCCCTGCTTGAAGCCAGCTGACCATAGAATACAGCAATCTCAACAGAGTATACAATAAAACAAGCAGGAAAGTCATCAAACACACAAAAGACCAATACAAATTAAATTTCATTCTTATTGCTTTCAAACATTCTTATGTTTTCCTTTGAGTTAGCATGCACTGATTAGAAAAGCTGAATCCTGTTTAATGTGCCCAGGCTCAAACTGGGAGTTTTCAGTGAAAACAGTAACCAGGACTCAATGCCTTACCACTAGAGAATTTCTGAGCCTCACAGAACAATCAGCATCTGTACTTGCATGTACAATCAGCATGTACATCTGTACATGCTTAAGTCTGCTTTGCACTTTTTACGTTCAGAAGGTGCAAAGAAACTGCAAACACAGACGGAGCGATGCTTAGGTTGAAGGTATCAGTGCCAAGGAAGGCAGTTCAGCATGTTAATTGCTTCTGCTACTTGGAAACATCTGGAGCTAACACTGAACTATATAAAGCTAGCTGAAATCACTGCTGAGTTCCACTCTGACTTTCACTTGCACATAAAGCTGAGTTTTGGTGTTGCACTTAGCATGTAGATTTTTTTTTTTTCCCACCTAAAGATATATGTTTTGTCTTAATGCCTAGAAAAAGATGCCTTTATTAGACACACATGCAACAAAGAATTACTTAAAGAGTGTCCATTGAGTCTGAATGTTTGAAGTCCAGCCTGCAACAAATAACTCTGAAGAAGAAGTTAGTAAAAGTGTACCACAGAAATTCTCAGTATCTCAGTGTCACAGCTCAAACTTCTAGTTCTGGTGATCATGATTAGTTTTTATGTGTTTTGACCACAGGACCAGTGAACAGAACTTGCAGGTTGCCTTTTAAACAAGATTGCCACTTTGCTCCAACCAAGTTCTGACCTGTAGAAATCAAGAAATTTTCTTTAGTCAAGTTTTCTTTTTAATGAGATCTGTCAATTCTGAATCTTAAGAAACATTAAGGTAATTGTTTATCATCAATAGGAACTGAAGTACAGTCATCATATTAAATTTCACATGTAGTGTAAGGACAGCTGAACAACTTCTCTATTTTCATTAACATTGATATTCATTATGTTTCCTGTGCCAGTGCAATTCTTGTTGAAGTGAAACAAAATAAATAAATAAAAGAATAAAAATAAATAAATAAACAAGGAAAAAAGAAGTGAAACACTCAAAGACAGAGGAAATTTCCTTTCCTTTCCAGACTCTGATAACAGTTAAAAATAGAAAATCACTGAACAGTCTGCTCAACTACATAGAAATTAAAAATTGACATGAAAATAGACTCAGGCAACAAGTGACAGAATAAGAGTCATCAGAAGGATGAAAATTAAATACTTTATTTTCCTTTATTTATTTATTTATTTATTTATTTATTTTTGCCCAATGCCAGTCCTATTTCTTATTTAACTAGTTTTAATGAATCATGCCAAGGAAAGGTGCTAATTGTTGAATGAGCAGAAAGTATCTGACAGAAACGATTTCTTTTGGCAGTATAGCTGAATCCATGTTAGAATCGGTCTATTTTGAAAAGCCCAGTGTTGGATCAGATTCATTCTCTTCTTTCTGCTGTGTGCATTTAATAGGAATATTAGTTAGAGTATCAAAGCATTTGCTCAACAAAAAATAAGAAATGCATATCAGTCCTTTTTGTCTAATTCATTTTCTGATGTTCATCAGATATCCTTTCTCATAAGCAAATTTTTTGTAGAGAAAAATATACTGTTCTGAATCACATTGTGCATTACTGAAGAAAGGATCTGAATGGTAAAATCATGGAAACTTTAACAATTCTGAAAAATCCCATATGTTTCTTTGTGAATAAAATTTCTCAGTCCAAACTGCCCACATTTTTTGATGACACACAATTGCAGTTGTAGAGACAGTTAGATTGGATGAACAAAAGGAGTTGCATGTGTACATACACATGTTATATTGCACCACTGTTAATTTGAACATGCAGATTAGCTTGGCAAATGAGCAGGAATTTCAGGAACAGTCCATACTTGTAGATAAGTACAGAACAGTGCAGATGGGGTCAATGGCAATTGTGTGCACCTGGGTCTGAGGCAGATTTAGATGTTTGGGTTCTCTTTTCAGTCAGAATTCCTTTGCTTAATAAAACAATTATTACTTGCTGGTCTTCTCTAGAGTTCCAAGAAGTTAAAATTATGTAAATTAACCACTTTTGAAAGAAGTCTCTTTAGTATTTTAACTTGATAAGGCCAAGAATCTTTTATTTCCTGGAAAATTAGGTTTTGCAGTTCAAGCAAGGAAAGAAACTCCTTCCTCCTTCCTGCCTCGTTCTTTTTCTCCTCCAGGAAGCCCACAATTTGCAGAAAACCACAGGAGTATTAATTTCAGAGTTGTCCCATGGACACTGTGGAGCTGGTTAAACGTTATCTGTGCAAACTGTTAGATAGGACTGGTGCATGCCTGGGTCTTTTTGTGGGGAGTTGTAGGGAAATCTTCAATGGATAGCTATAAAATATCTTTGGAAATGTGTACATGACCTTCATATGTGCTGGGCTTAATATTAAAATTCAGTACCTTCATTAGAAAATCTCTCGTTTTCACAGCAAAAAATAATCAACATCAGCATTATCCTCTATAATGCCCTAGAATTTTTAGTCAGTATTAGTGTTTTTGTATTGTTATATAAATAAATGAACACGGACATAGATAGTTTTCTTTGTAGAGTGCAGAATTTCTCCCCCTAAGTATCTCAATGCCGGTTTCTTAAAGGTCTGTAATACAGAGTATTAAAATGTTTTAAGAACTGCTACAAACCACCCTGACCAGCAAATATTTTTTTGAGAGAATAAACCTTCTAGAAGTCTAGCAGTGCACTGATGTATGTTCTTGTTCCCTCATTTTGAGCTTTTGCCAGTGGGTGCAGACTACAGACCTTGTGTAATCAGAGAGGAGATTGCTGCCTGTATACTCCAAATATAAGCTGCTGTGGAATTTCTGTCGGTGAAAACAACTAAAAGTTTTTGATTGTGATTTATCTAAACCTCTCCCTCAATGTATTATTTTCTGTCTCTTTAAATGAGAAGGGGAAAAAAAAAGTTCTTAAACCTTTTAATAATTGTTATTATTTTAAGTGTCTTCTGGCTATTCTGTTTTTCTTCTTTTGGGGGTATGCTTTTAAGTTTAATTAAAACACTTAAGCCAATTTAGGCCAATTTTTAAACATTTGATAGGATGGTTAGTACTGTACAAGAAATACAGATGCAAGTCTGGACAAAAAATAAATAAATAAATAAACTGTCCTGACTGACACAACTAGAAAAAGCCCCCTCGCTATTTTTCTAGTCATTCCTTTTAAAGAAAATCACTCTTTAGTTACTCATTTCTTTTCCCCATGGTCAGGTTGGCTGCATCTCCAAACACTTGTAAGTACTGTATGTTCTGACATATCCTGAAGTCATGCATTAGCACCTTTTCATTCAGCAAAGGGTGAGAACAGATATCTTTTGGCAGCTGACAGCAGGGAGCAGGCAGAAAGGAGGAGAGTGAAGCTGTAGGACTAGGACACTGTGGTGGCCTAGTGGCTAGCATGGCTAATGTACCAGCTGTGAATAACCTCTTTTTTTTTTTTTTTTAATGCCGTCTACCCAACAGATGTCTCTCTGTCATTGTCATGTCCTCAAGCTATCCTAGTAAATGATTTGTGCATTATAAGTGAGTCACTAAGGTGGCAATTGAACCTCTTCACAGCTCAAAATTGTTGATGTGTGCACAGAGAGTGCAGTGTGGGGGTGTGTGTGAGAAAAAGAGCAGGAGAGAATGAGAACAAGGGAAAGAGGGATACAGGGAGGGAGGGAAAGAAGGAAAAGAAATGTCAAGGTTACCTTGTTTTGCCTGGAGAATCAAAAGGGAGAGCAAATTAACTGCTGGCTCTATTTGGTCTTTTGGATATCCCACAAAGGGGCAGCTCCATCCTACTCCAGCAGAAGTACATATCACTTTGAAAGATTAAAAAATGAAGAATGCAGTGATCTGTATTGTATATACACTTTATTCCGTGGAAAGAATGTTAATAAATATACTGAGAGACTGCAAAGTTTGCCAATATAAATAATGTGGCATTTCAAAGTCTGTCAGTAAATGTAATTGAATTTTTCAATGTAAAAATGCAGTTCAGTTATAAATTGGAGTCATGCTTGACATTAGTTGGGCATTAGGAGATATTAATTAGATACTGCTCACTTCTTCTTTCTGATTTCTTTATATTAAATGAATTATAAGGAAAGAGGAATTTGCAAGCATGCAATTTAGAGATTTTTATTCTTGAAAACAAGCTGCCTGGTAATTTTAGTGGGGGAATAAATGTCTTTTCAAAAACCTTGTCAGTGTGCTGTCTGCAACATGCCCTTCCCAATATGAACACAATATGGAAAAGCTAATCCATTATAATACTTTGTAATGATAATAAGGTACAGTGAACAAGTAGCCTAGGGAAAAAGATGGTAGTAGTCACCTTTAAACAGAAAGAGAATAGCAAGTAATTGTACATTTTTACAGTAGGCTGATGACAACATTTGCTATGACTTTGAACTTACTTTGGCTGTCACTGTTCTGGCAAACATTCTGCATATCAATCAGAGAGTACATTTCCTGCATGACATTTGCAGCATAATGTATAAAATTCACTTATGTGATCTTTACATGTAGTCATCCTGTTTATATGTAAATATATTAGTCTCCATATATAGCTTGCACTGTAGAGGCAGCTTTTAACCCTTCAGTTGGGTTGCAGTGACCTCTGTCTATCCACAGACTGTTGCTCTTCTGCTGCTGGATTAATCTTCAGCCATTTGTACTGTTGACTGTGAAGTTTTTCTGGAGAAGCTAAATACAATCCTGGTGTACAATCACGCATAGCTCAACATTTTACTTATGTTGAATCATATCGTTTTAAGACCATACACCTAATTACTGAACAACTTTGCACACTTTCTGATAGTTGCCCCAATTATTCCTGTAATCATCACAGAATATTTGGCACCTCTTTTGTTTTGTATTCACAGAAATCTTCAGGGTCAGTATTATTTGTGCTTGGTCTCTGGCACTGTGTACAGTTCCCATGCTTGTTGGTCAGTCCCCACCCTCCTGGATGATGGCTCTTGCTCTTATATAATTAACTCACTACAACAGGAGTTTGATGTCTGCCAACTTAAAGTAAATCCTGATCAAACAAAGCTGATGTTCACTTGCCCTTCTCAGCTGAAAGAGATTTTGTTTTCTTAGTTCTTGGATTTCTTTCTCCCTCAGAGGTTTTTTTCCACTTTTTTTTTTTTTTTTGATAAACAATTCAAGGTGCCTTCAAGAAGTACATAAATATGATACTCTGAATTATTAAACATAAAAGAAGTAAGAAGTCTCTGCTTAAACAGAGAAGGAGTGAAATGACGTCTGAAGGTAGAGAGTTAAAAATAATATTAAAAATTGACTTGGCAGAATCCACTTTTATCTTTGCTTAAGGGGAGCAAACACTTGTCAGAGGTACCCAAACATTGCCAGAAAAATATCTGTGTGTACACAATGTATACTACATATATATGACCTCAAAGTATGTGTATAATCTGAAGAGAATTTAGAGAACATAACACTGTGCAGCTGCCCAGATCACCATGCCACCATACTTCTTCAAACATTTCAGTCTGATCCTGCTTCCTTCTGTGATGGCCACCTCCTTCCTTAAGTACTTTGAAAACTAGAACCTATATCCTAAAACTCAAGACCTTCTGGAGGGGAATATTGATCTCTGTCGTCATTAGGTATTAATTTCTCTGGAAATCCTGTTCGTCTTCTTTTTTGCTGAATATTTTTGCCTACAGATATATATATAAAAGTTTGGCTGTCTGCACCATCTTTGACACAGAGAATATGCCTCAGTTTGAGCAAGGCAGCAGGAGTTAAACACTCATATTTCTGTAATATACCAGTAGTTGCACTTTGTTCACTGAGCTGACCAAAAATCCCAATGCTGTTCTGAAACTACTGCAGAAAGTAAAGTGGATATTTTCAGACTCAGAAGGACCAATAAATAGATCAAAATTTGTGGTAAATTAGAGCAGCTGGATGTCTCTTGGCTAGCCCATAACATTATCTTAATAAATATGAGTCGTGGTAGTTCATAGTTGCTCTAATTCATGCAAAGAAATTACAAAAATCATGATTAATACTGGAGCATTTCTATGCCATTCTGCAAGTCATAACTTTTGGGTTTCATCAGCACTCAATATCAACAAAATGCACAACTTCTTTTTCAAAAATTAAATGTAAAAGGCACAACATACTTCTGCAATAATCTTATCTCTCCCCAGAAATCATCATTGTGTAATAAAGGCAATTAAGTCCCCGTTATCTATTACCACATTGTTTAATTTATTATTCGATCCCCTGCCACATACCATCTGATTTACATGGCCTCCCTGGTATTTGTTAGGTTCAGTCCTTGCAGCAGATAGCAGTTAAAGTAATGTCTACAGCAAAATAAGTATATCTTATTTGTACACTCTGTGATTTAGCTATCAAACTCTGTAAAGTGGAGAACACCAAAGGAAACTGATTTTACAAATATAGTTAATTCCATTAGGCTGTCTTAATCCTTGGTTTGTTGTTCTGTTTCTATATTTATTTATTTATTTATTTATTCATTTTACTCAAGAATCTTCCTTCTCACATCTGCAAGGTATCTCAGCATGTAAGCTATAATTCAACCATTTCTAGAAGCTCAATAGCTTCTAGGAAGGTCTGTTCCTCCATTTAAATCCCCTATACTCCCTCCAAATGTCCTTGCTGAAACTCTGAGTTATATGTCATTTCACATAGGACATTCACCTCCACAGGAAATTTTCCAGTTTGAGTCAAATGGGTTATTCAAGATTATGTATTTTAAGGACTGAGAAGAGAAAATCCAACTCTAAGGACAATGAAGGACAGAGTTTTCTTCTATCCAATATGGTACTTCATCACCATTTATCAAAAGCAGAACTATAGGAAAGGAAAAAATATGAAAAAGAAAAAGAAAAGGAAAAAGAAAAAAGAAAAAGAAAAAGAAAAAGAAAAAGAAAAAGAAAAAGAAAAAGAAAAAGAAAAAGAAAAAGAAAAAGAAAAAGAAAAAGAAAAAGAAAAAGAAAAAGAAAAAGAAAAAGGAAAAGGAAAAGGAAAAGAAAAAGGAAAAGGAAAAGAAAAAGAAAAAGGAAAAGGAAAAGAAAAAGGAAAAGGAAAAGAAAAAGGAAAAGGAAAAGAAAAAGAAAAAGATCCTCTCATGCCTATTTGAGGATGCAAGCTGTACAAGCTGAAGTACTTTGTATTGCTGCTGAGCAGTGTTTTTACTTACCATACAGAAATAAATGAAGAATTATGCTGAAGTAAGTATAAGTGAAATAGTGACTTACAAGGGTTTATGGAAGTAATAGAGCTGTGGAGTGTATACATTGATGTCCCTCTTCTCCATTTTCAGGTCAGCTAGGAATCTTTTCGGACTGTGAATCTCTAATGTTGATGAGATGTTGGTAGAATTGGCTTCTCTTCCTATTTTCATATGCATGCGTATGAAAACTACCTATGAAAATTAAACCATTATTCCTTTCAACTCATAGAATCATAGAATCATAGAATATCCTGGGTTGGAAGGGACCGTCAAGTTGGAAGGGACCAGAGGATTGAGTCCAACTCCTGGCACCACACAGGTGGCACCAAAGACACTGACACTCCCCCACTACTATTTGAAATCTTGGAAAATGCATTTTGATAGTTAAAAAGTTCTGTAAGGTTCTCAAAGCTCTTTCAATGGACAGGTGAAGATTACTATTGAAATTCTAAAAGATAATGAAAACTCAGAAGGATTAGATGAGCTGCCCAGAGTCTTACAGAAAACATCTACTGTGGAAAACACTGCTCAGAGAACTTGATTTTTCATCCTTTACACATGCTCGTCCAGATTGTTACAACAGATAACGTGTGGCTACATTACATTTGTTTTGCAGCAGTCCATTCCTCCTTTATTTTCCTGAAATCGCTTCTTAGATTTATTTACAGTCTTCCACGTTAAGCCCATTGCAAGGATGTCTGCATCGTGCTGGTGAAGTCAGTCCTGGCAAAACTGCTATTCAAGGGCAATAACCCATGTCCATGAATATCCTTTAGCCTAATGAGTTACTATACATATAATTATTTTATAAGCCTAGGTGTATGTTACAACAATTTCCAGAACTAATTATAGTATCATCTTTATATCAGAGCTTGGGGTAGCTCATTTGTGAAAGTAACTTAGCATATTCTATTTTCTTTTAATTTACAAAGGTTTACCTTGAAAACCAAATACAGATTAAAGATGTACTCTGCTGCTTTGTGGTGGTGTTTTTAATAAAATATTATCCATGTTAAAATGTAAATAAAAAAGAAAATTGCTTCATTCATCATATATTTTAAGCAGTTAAAATGAATTGACTCTCCTTTGAGAAAACATCTGACCAAGCAAAGTAAACATTTGAGAAAATGTTTAATGAACTCACTGTCTAAAATGGTGTTATTTTAGAGCCCATTACTATGTGTTTTAAATTAATTGAGACTGCATTACTTGAAAGGCCTTCTCTCCCATCCCTACCCCTGCCCCCATTTGTCCTAACGTACCAAAAATAATTGACCTTTGTAACACATGTGGGAGCAAAGATCTTCCCTGATCAGGAACGCTGGCTGCACAGTCAAACGTAAGAGCCCACAAGTGGAGGAGTAGTTATTCATGAATCTTCTCTCCATAATCATTTGTCTAGTGTCAGTTCAAAGTCAGGGAACTTGCCAAAGATCAAACATTTTTTTCTTTAAACAGCTCTTATTGTAAATATTCTAGCTGGTATTCATTTTCTTTTTCCTCCTGTTCTGAAACATACATATTTGCTAAGCTAGTAATGTTTGGGTTTTATAGGTTGAAGGAAAATGTACTGCTTGTCTGCAGAGTTAGATTATTTCAAATAAGGATATGTAATCCTTTGGTACTGGAAACTTGGTAAAATTCAATTACATAAAAATAAGAAAATAAACTCCCAAACCTAGAATGCATAAAAGCATGAGAATTTAACCTCAACATAACAGTAGATGCCAATCTAATTTGCCCTTTATGTGAACTTTAAAACTTGTTTGTTTATATGGTTTGGTAATACAACTTAATGTCTTAGATTTATACTTCATTAATATTCACAGATGGCAATATATATTTATGTTCTTCCTGTGCATATTTCTAATTTCTAATAATTTCTAATATCATATTTCTTTTTTGATAGCTTTAATATTCTCATTCTATAGAAAAATGAAGATGTGATTATCAGTACCATTTTCAAATCACAGGTTAAAAAACAGTAAAAACATCAAGGCTCCTTTTCAGGTCCATTATGTGTTTTCAGACACATCAAATTACTGGTGTTCAACGGAACTCTTCTTCACTCAGCTGTCACACAGCTGTCTTCACACAGTCTTGAAGCTGTCCCACTGCAGGCTGTGTGGCATGATGGTGTTCGTAGTGAGCTGAGAGTGAGAGTAGCGTGTTTCCATGAGGGGATGATATCATGGTGGAAGAGCTAGGTATGGAGAGGACTCAGATAAAGAAGCTGCACTCATATGGCTTGGTAAGACAAACTGACTTAGTGGTGAAGGTTGAACTGGCAAAAATGGCACTCAGTCCTGGATGGCCAAATGTAAACTGTGAGAATGCTTTTTTTTTGTGTGGCATTCAGTGGACATATATCATGATATAAGTTTGATTACCCTTTCTAGATCTCCCGGCACAGCATTATTTTTTGAATTCTACAGATGCTAAGAGACTAAAACACCCATAATGTTAAATGTTTATGCTTGCAGCCTTCACTTCCATCTGTTCCAAAAGAGACAGCTATTCTTATTCTGGGTTTTGGTACTGTTCATACCAACTTTTTCAGATGGAGTCTGTCAAGAAGAGAACTATTCAAAATCATGTTTTACAACAAAATTTTCATATTAAAAATGTGATGTGGGATATATTATAACTGTGAAATATCAAGCCATGTCTTAATCTCTACTTCCGGATGAACAAAAACTGGATTCATGGACTTTTTAAAGGGTGACCAGGGCAAAGAGGAGATAGCCAGACATAAATTTTTAATCAAGGTACATCTTTCCAATTAAGTCTGCAAGACAAAATCTAAAGTATCCAAGTCATCCTTGAAAATTGGGAAGGAGTCTTATAAAGCTAAGATTATTGATAAAAATTTTCAGAATTTATGTCAAAGAATTGAACTCCATTTTAAGCAGGCTGTTTTGAATCAGTGTAGCTTGAATCATAAAAACAGAGCTTCCAGAGTGGAGGCTGTTTCTTAATTTTTGTGAATCCATGCTGAATCTTTTTTTTTTTTATACCACTCTTTTTCTCTGTGTACGTGAAACAAAAGCAGACCGATATTTGTTTTTTTTTTCAGACTTTCTGATAAGACAATAATCTATCTGTCTTGATTCATTTAGAGTTAGGTAACAGGGAGATAGATGATAGATGGAAGTGCTGGATGCAAAAAGTTATTATGAAAAGACAAATCTCATATAAGTATTTAAAAGAATGAAACTGGAAATAAGCCAAAATTACCACTTCACTGATATATTGTACATATATGAATACAGAAGTTGAAATATTTGTATGTGATACAGATGTAGACTCCTTAAAAAATGAGAGAGAGAAAGAAAGAAACTCACCAGAAATAATTTGAGGGAGAATAGAAGATATATCTTCAAATGTTTCTCAATTCATTTATTTACATTATCTGATTATTTATATCCAAGATATAATAGGCTGTTACATTTTCTTTTGTGTTTATAAAAGGCATCACTCATGCAATGCATAGTATATGTATAATGCTAGTAAAATGGCAGTGCTCAGTCTGCAACTTGATTATTATACAACATTATACTACAAAGATCATTACACTGTTATTGTTTTACTACTCTTCTATACATTAACTATGCATTCTACATATCATTGCATACAATGAAAATTCTTTTATGAGGAAATAAATATAATTAAATTTTTCATATGGTTTCATATGATGTTGAACTCTCTATTCTCTACTATTAATTTAAAATTTTACTTCAATGTCTGTTTCTTCTGTTAAAAAGAATGGAGTTTAGAGGAATAAATAGCATGCAGTGTTTAAGTTTCAAATCAATGGTTGTTCTGTACAGATGAAAGCAGTTATACGAAGAAATATTTGTATATAAACCAGATAAGATTAGACAAAATTTATAATTTCAAGGACAATAACTGTTGATATAGATTGCACGAAGTCTGTTTGAACAAAAAAACTCACAAGAGAATTGTTTTTATTCTGCATGTAGATCAATTTGTGGCACATATCTTAAACACTTCATTGTATACTTCTTGCCACAATCATTTTTCATTGGATTATGAAGAGATGACAGAGAGGAATGGGACAGGATGGGATTTACCTGAACTGACAAGAACAAAAGGTGTTTAATGAAGACTAGAATATGCACTGAAGGTCACATAAGAAGAACATTGCCTCAATATTGAAAGTCATTTGCAATTAGAAGAAGAAGTAATTGGATTCCTGTGATACCTTCTTCTCTCTTTTCTATCTGACACACATGGACATTACCTATGACCCTGAATTAAATATTAATAAAATGCAGATTTAAAATATTAAAACTTTACTTTCCTGTTAATAAGTACTGTCAATCTGTTGAGACTCAACATATGGCTAATTTAAGAGTTAAGATCAGATGTTCATAATTCTCTAGATTATCAATGTCTTTTTTTTTTTTTCTTTAACTTCAATATATCATTTTGGATATTTTTATTATTATTATTATTATTTATTTTTTTTAGGCCCACAGGAAAAGGAATCATATTGTTGACTTTTGTTTGAGATCAGCGATGTTAATAACAGACAGATACAATTTTCTCACTAGGAAACAATCCAGCCTGTGGGGTGAAAAAGTGAATTAGGGGAAACAAGGGTATCGGCAAATTCTCATATTATCATGGGGCTATCATCATCATTCAAATTGAAGTTTTATCAAATAGGAAAAGAACAAAATCATTTTATTTCCAGACTTTTATGAAAGTAGTGTAAATAAAAATATAATTTTACAAAATAGGGGCTTTGTTTGCTTGTTTGTTTCTGATATTGATAAAGAAGAAAAGTATTTTTATGTACATTTATGTACTTTTATATACTTACATATTTTTATATACATGTCTTTAAACATACGCTTCAATGTGGTACTCCATATAGGTGAAAGTAGCAATAGATACTTTGGGTGAAAATCTAAATTTCTATCACTTCTGAATCTATCTTTTAAATTTGTCACAGGTTCAAATTCCTTGTCACTAGTGTTTTTTTAATATCTCCACTTGAACTAGAACACTAATATTAAAGAGTTAAAGATTTAACATACAGGGAATTTATGATTATTATTATGAACAAAAGGCATTAACAAACAAGTGCACTCATGAAAGAAATCAGAACTTGTAAAATTGTAGGGAAATTGTTATTGTATTTTTGAAGTAATAAAATAGATGTTTAGAATAGAAAATATGGGTACAGTTCTCAGTAGTTTGTTTGTTTGTTTGTTTGTTTTCCTCATTTAAAGCAGGGTAGCTCCTGCTTTAGAATAAGATTATATCTCTCTCCTTCCATTCCCCATCTTCTCTTTCATAATGGGATCTGAACTGCCTTTGTTGTGACTGGTTCTAACCCTCTCTGCTCTCTCTGGACTCTGGACCATCTGTTAACCCAAGGAGAGAGAAGGATTGTGAGGGAAGAAATACAATAGACTACATAAAAAGAACATAGCTATCGAGCAGGGGTGAGGAGAGGCAGTAAACTGTGATCTCCACAGCTGTTATCCTCACATCTCATATGGGAAAAAATGAGAAAAGAAGAAGACAATGTTCATTAAAGAATTGTTTTAATTTTGAAGCTTTCAAAATGAACACACTCTAGGGTGATTTTTCCCCATTTTCTTTACATTGAAGGATTTTATGAAAATTCAACATTTAGCCTGAAACATTTCAATAGATTCAATGTTCTTGATTTTTTTTTCCATTTTCAAATTTTAATAAATGTATGAAAGATAACCAATGTTGTCAATGGCATTGTCTACAATCACTATTTTAAAAGTTTCTGAAAGTGGTTATTGTTTATTATTTTAAGGATCTTGAAGAAAAGTTTTGATCAGTTCCATATGTGCTGTTTGCTCAGTATCATGCAATGCACCAGTGCTAGGACTAGGGTTAAAATTACCATTTTTAATCTTCTTCGTTCTGATCTTTATGCTTATCTCTCTCATTACTAACTTTGTTATTAAAAGCATTTATATGTATATATACAGTATAATACGCTTTTGACAAAGTGCAAGTGTAAGCAGAATTAAGACAACTGTATTAAAAAAAAAAAGTATTCCTATAATATGGAATTTTTTTTTCTTCTGAAATAGAGGAACAGAAGTTACTTCACTTTAGCAACACAAGTCTTCTCAGTGACCAACATTTCCAGATTCCAAGTGATGGCATACAGTTGAAACTGCCGTGAATAAATTCTTTAAATTTCTGGTTTCTGACTGCCAACTGTATTTCTTTTTCTGTTTCTATGGAGATGGCAGTTAGTTTAGCAAGAGGAAGTTAAGGGAATTCTTTACAATGGTGTTGTCCAACTATTTCAGCCTCAGGGCAGAAGATATTTTCAAATACCTAGAGAGAAGTAATCGACAGTTTGAGGGTAAATTGGCTTTGGGTTAAGAGTAGAGTGGAATTGTCCACAGTCTTCCTGAGAATTTCTTCAGCATGGGTAAGAACATGGGCAATGACGGGAACTCTGAAATTGTTTTATATTTGATTTACATATTATCGGACAATGAAATATATTCAAAGTGGGAACTATTTTCTCTGTTTTGATTGCAAAAAGACTACATAACCCCAGGAGTCACGGCCTTCCTGTTGATGTGAAATACATGTGACCTGTGTGATCAGAAATAATATGAACATTCTTCTGTGTATGTAATCAGGAGAGAAAGCCATTTGTTTTCCTGTATCTGCTGGATCTTGGTGGTCCCAAGCAACATGAGGTCCTAAAATGCATGTGCTGCATTTGCCCAGCTGGACTGGATGCATCAAGGCAACTTGGTGTTTCCTTTCTTTTCTATTTAAATATTGTTCAGCATTATAGTAAAATGCTATGGTTCCTGCTGCTTGGTTCTTTTTCTTTAGCAGAACCATATATTTATATAGTCACTGATGCATTGACATACAGGAAAGGTGTTTTTTCCTTTTCAGCCAAAGTGGCAGGTGTCTTGAAGCTCTTTTTTTTTTTTTTTAGTGTGGTTGTTTTAACTTTTTTTTTTTTTTTTCTCTTGCAGCATTTTGGAAAAAAAAGATGTTAAAAAAACTTTAATCTTGGGCAGATGTAAAGGAGAGTTTGTTGCAAAGACTGAGCCTTTAGCTTACTTGAGCCTTTAGGTTAGAGGAGGGTTGGAGTAAGAAGGAGGGCAATGGCAAACCTTCAGATTATGTTTTCTTTCATGTTCCTCTGTGGGTATAGGAAAACAAAGCTGTGTAGACTTCCTATGAAAGATCATAGAATTACACGTGTTGAGACTTTTGATGACAAACCCAGTAAATTCTGGGCATGTGAGAGAAATACAGTTCCCTCTTGCTTTATTAGTAATGTAGCACTAACTTCTAGCTTTGATTGACCTTACCTCTTCTAAAAGGAGACTAATCTTAGAGAGCAGTTAAAGATTATGACATTTAGCAGTTGAGATGAGGGGAAACAAGAAGACACTGGATTAATATGAGGTTCAGATTAAGGTTCAGGAACTCTTCAAGAAGTAGAGAGCAAATCTTAGAATCTCTACTGTTTTTGTCCTTTTTTTTTTTTTTTTTTTTTTTTTTTTTTCCCAACTAATATTTCTTGTTTTTACAGGCAGAAATATCTTTACTTTTTTTTTTCTATTGTTGAAATTAATCAGAGTAATTCTGCAACCTTCAACACCTCTACTTCTTAAACTTATAGGTAACTATTTTATATATCTTTAAAATAAATACTGTAAACTAAATATTTAAAGCTAATCTCTATTCCAGCTAATCAAGAGCAGCAATTAAACACCAGGTTCCTTAAATGATATTCTATCACAGCCTTCATGTTTCCCATCACACTACATATGGTCCAATTGTTTACAGATGACAAAAAAAAACTCCCTGCTCAGATGTTAAATCAAGATGTTTTCTTCACTTTCAAATGGTAGGCTGGCAGCCAATTTTTACAATGAGTTATTCTGGGTATTAAAAAAAAAAAAAAAAATAGAAAAGAAAGGAAAAGAGTAAGAAGGTTTGGACATAGCCCATCAATATCAAGGACCTACGAAAATGAAGCAGTTTCTTAAATGTGTGTTCAACCCCGTGTCAGAATAATCTCTTGGGAAGTTTATCTTTTTTGTGCACATTTGATGCAAGCCCACAAAAATCAATAGGGAAATGTTTTATAACCAGAAATAGGTAACGTGACATCAAAGCATAGAGTTCCCCCATTGGTACTCTTTGGCAGTCTGAATTTCATAGTGTTAAATAGCAGAGGATTAAAGCATCTCAGGGCTTGACTCTACATAGCACCACTGCAAATTTAGAATAATTATTTTGTACACTTATCTGAAACAAGTAGAAAAAGAAATGGGCTTCAGACATGGACCTTACAGTATTACTGTTTTTTTTATGAGATTCTGCTTTGGAAAAAGAAATCAGGTTGCAAGTTCTTGGGCTACAGAAAATAGGAGCACCCTGGAAAAAATGTGCTCACCCTTCAAAGAAAGGACCACACGACTGTGGGTTGCTGCAGATTATGAGGCACTGCATTTTGAATATTCCCTGTCCATTTTTTCCAAAATGTTCTCACTAGGGAGGGAAAAAGAAAGAGTAAATGGGGTCCCAAAGACAGAAACAGGCTATATGCAAAACTCATCTGCATTTTTGCTTTGTGTAATGTCACATGGACAGCAGGATTAATATGCTCTGTCCTATTTGATTCCAGCTTTTAGCTTCCCCAGATGTTTGAAGCTGTGTGATGCAAATTTGTAAGCTGTTTTACTTTGTTGTTGTTGTTGTTGTTGTTGTTTTTCCTGACTGTCTGAAAGACATTATTGTGTATAAATGTGAAGTTAAAACTGTACAAAAAGTGTAATTGGAAGAGAAGCTTTGACTTGTGCCAAAGGGCTCTGTTGATGCTGTGAAAAGACTTTGCCCCTGTGTGTTTCTGAAACTTCTTTCTCTATGTAACTGAGTGTAATTTCAAATTAGTAAGGAAAGACAATGAAGTAGAGGAATAGATTATACTTTTAGTTGGTTCAGTGTTGATTCATAGTCCTTCTTCTGCCACTTTGGAACTCCTAAAAACTTACTTTTATTAGATTCTCTCTTCTTATTTCTAATCTTCCTGGTAGTCTTTCTGAGATTCATACTATGAAAAATAGGTAAAGGAACTCAACAAAAAAATACCTTTCCATTCCAGCTTTGGATCAGCTGTCCTAGTCAATTTTGTCAGCCTTGACTCAAGCTGAACCTTATTTTTAGTATTTTTTTTTTCACTCTGAAATGTTCTCATTCATAGGTGAACTAATATGATTGTGAAATTTGGTTAAGAGTGGAGGATCTTCGTGGTACTTCTTGGACCAATTTTTCAGACACGAGATTTCTTTCCACTTGCAGGCTTTGCTTCCGGGACCATTATCAGGTGGATTGCAAGGTGGTCAGAAAGCACACATTATTTTATGGTAGAAAATGCTGGAAGGTTCACGCACTTCAGTTATGGGTCTACGATCACAAACTTATAGCATAAGATATTGTGGTGACAAGATTATACTGATGTGGTAAAGTATAACTTGATGCTTCAAGTTGCCTTGAATTCCCGATATATACATGGATAATTTGGATACTGAAATTTTAAAATTAGTAAAAATGGCTATATTAATTCCAAGTGAAGTTTTCAGCTACCATCTGAGAGAAGCCAAGGGAAGAATATCAAATTAGCAATATAAATTATGATATAGCGGAAGGCTTTTTGGCAAAAAGAGAAAAGGGCATTAATTACAGCCTTGGAAAATGCTCTTGCTCTCCTTTCTGTGGACATATCATGGATGTAGAATGCATTTAGAACTGACACACCCACTTGTTTAAGTGCAATATGTGCAAATGAATTATATATTTTCTGGCAGTAGGAATGGAAAGAACAGTAATATTTTAGAAGATGATTGTTGTTTTAATCTTGACAATTAGGAACAGAAAGGCAACCTTTAAATATCAAGAAAATGTGCACACTACATAATAGAAAATTGTCATTTTTAATGCTGTTTTAAAAGTTGAAAGGAAATGCATGCACTATAAATCAATGTTATACTATTTCGTACAGGCTTCAGATAAGACAGTATTTTAATGAGAGCATGACAAAATTAAAAAAATATATAATTTTTGATTTCTTTTTCATACTGAAAATATTTCTTAAAGATAAAGAGGAAATTTTAGTGGCAGGACTACTTGCAGTCAACAAATATTATGTGTATTAAAAAGTAAGTGGCAGGAGAAGATCTGCCAGAGTACCATCAGTATTCTTCTAAGAGAATATAAAATTAATAAAATACAGTGCAAGAGAAATTTTCAGTTTTATTACTGATTTATATATATATATATATATATATTTATTTATTTTTAAAAAATAATTTCTGTAATCCATTACTGCTTGCAAGAATGTACATGTTAGAAAAAAAAAAATGCTTCTGCTTTCCAAGAATGATTGAATTGGCCATGCCTTAGTACATAAGCTTTTAACTGGAGATTTATCTTGCTGTGATTGGAGAGGGGAAAAAGAGGAGGAGTACAGCAATCACAGAAGTATCATATTGCATTGCACAGTATTCCCTCATTTAACACCCAAAATTGCCACTGTAAGTTAAAAATAACTTTAATTTCTGTTGGTGAAGGTTTTGAGCTTGAAGTCCTATTCTGAATTAATATTAAGTCATATTTATTTAAGATCATGCAACAACGAACAAAATAAAAGTGAATGCAAAGAGTTTTGTGCAATAGCAACAGAGAATAAACATTTGTGCATAACACATGCAAATGGACTGATATAAAGATCCACAACAACAACATTCTTACAACATTTACAACATTCTGGGAACAGACACATTTTAAGGTTGCATAAGTCTAGAAGTTTTTCTTGGTTCTTTGCATTAAACTGCTAAATTCCTCCTCAGCCTAGGTTTATGAGCCCTCCAGGAATAGTGCTCGACCCATAAAACTTCAAAATCAACAAGATTCATTCATCCATACTTGTTGTTTGTAGGGAACTTCTACATAAGTTATAGGATTGGTAGAATAATTGGTAGGAAGGTAGTATATGATAATAAATCTCCAAAATGATAAATAAGGTTTTTAAGGTGTGTATGAACACACAATTATCACTAATGTTCTTTGTGCTTAAATCAGTTTACCCACTCTCTTTGATTTGTAATGTACTCTGATAAATTAGGAAATTGATTCTGTTGGCAAAGGAAATGAGAAGTATTAACGGGACACAAAGGACAATTTGGTATCTTATGAATATGCTATCCAGAATTAGCAAACTTAAGCCAAATTTAACCACACAATGATAAACCAGAAATTGGATCTCAGTTTTTACTGCCTGGCAGCTAGACATAGTAGAACATGGAAAAGACATCACAACCCAAGCTTATGACAAAGAAAGGAAGTTTTGTTACAATTTAGCTTAGCTCAGAAAGAGAGAACAGCTGTGTACAGATGTTCTGAGCCAAGCTGTCTGGTCTTCATGGAAAAGAAGCACTTTTTTTTTTTTTTTAAAGGATGTGAAAGCCAGCACATTCAGTTGACAATCAAAAAGCTTGCTGTTTATGTTTCTGCCTATATTTAAGAAACACTGGACAAAGCAAAGAAGCTGAGGATACCTCCTTCTGTCTTCTTGAATCCACCTGATCCCTAGAGCTTGAACACCTTCCTTGACCAAGCATTGGACCCAACCCAAGGCTATAAAGGCTATCAGGGATAGCTAAAAATTATATTAAATATAGGTCTGAAACTGATGACGATAACTGATGGGGGTCCTATAAAAGTCTGAAGCTAGATCTCTTTAAAGGTGAGAAGATCTAGGATCTGAAGGAATATTCATATGCAGGCTCTAAAGCCATAAAGTGCTTAACATAAACGCTTTCTATTGTTCTTGAATTTTTCTCTCACTTGCCCCCTTATCTTGTATACCTGCATCGTAAATCAGGTATTGAAGTGACTTCTAAAAGAGTATATATCTATTTTTGACAGATTTTAATTATTAGGGGAATCTGCTTCCAAGTAATGCCACGATATGGTTGGACTTATGTCTGTGGTGACACGCATAAAGGGGTAACACAGAGTTGTGAAGTGCTAGGGGGAGGAACAGGGGGTGGAGATCAGGCAAAACCTTAAAATGGGTGTTGCCACCCAACATCTAGAGTGATAGATCATGAAAGAAAGGGAGCATATCAGTTTCCTCTCTGGACATGTGAGCAGCATCTAAAGAGCAATTGTTTCTTTAGTGGTTATATGGTATAAAGAAACCAATTTAATTTTAAGTCATGCATACCATTTTTTCTTTCACTACTTTTTATTGTCTGTACCAAAGGAATAGGTACTAGAAGTTTAAAAAGAAGAAACTTTTGTAGGTCACCTATTTTCATAGCAATTCTGGATTGTTCCCTATGGTACATTTTCTATGTTGTCATTTTCCAAATTAAAAACAGAAGCAACGTGTGTAAAAATATTAAATTAACATTTATTTGACAATAAAGCAAATTACATTTATATGTGAACTTCTCAATTAGCCCTGTAAAGCTTCCTTGGGACTGTTATACTGTGAAATCAGTCACATATTTTCCTGTTGCATTAAAGACAGATATGAACTTCATGTTAAGGAAAGGACACTTTAATTTTCTTTTCAAGTTTCCCAATTGTGAATTGTATTTATTGTTTATAAAAGATGATGAAGTGATAGCACTAGAAAATATGGATTTTTTATGCACAATGTGGTTTTTACGCACAAATAGATGCAACAAAATATTTCCTATCTTTTCCTAGCAATGTATAGCTATACTTTCTTATGGTAAATTCTTTTTAAGTACAGGAGCACTTTCCCTTATGACAAGAGGATTTTAATAATATTCAGCGTGATAGTTCTGCACCCACTTCAGTTGTAGTACTGCAAAATGTGATGCTTACTTCTGCTAAAATAAACATGACATTCAGGCTAAGTTGCTCAAGCACTTAACATTTTTACTTTTATCTTTACTCTTATAAAAGTGCTTGTGTATAAGCAACTTGTAAATTTCAAGTGAAGAGCAATGCTGTAGCAGTGCAATAAGGTAAACTAGTTGAGATGATATGGTCTTGACCTTCTCCAGCCACTGGCAAGAAAGACAGGGTTAAAAACTTTGTCAATCTTACCTGCTGAGATAACCACCTTGCATGTATGATATGATCATGAAAAATTTACAAAAGAATTTTTCAGAAGAACCTCAGACCTTCAAGAACATGTATCCTGTATACCTTTGGATATTGAGTCAAGGTTGTGTGTGGATCTTCTTGACAGCTGAAAGATCTTCTTGAAAGCTGGAGTGTGACTCCTTACCAGCCAGGATGCTCTTCATGTGTAGCAAACATAAAGTGCATATATGTTTATAAGGAATTTGCACTGTTTGGTACAATTTGTATATGTGCATACAAAATTAAGGAGTATGTCTGCAAACAGCCACATTAGTTCTAGCTGCAGTTTGCCTGAAGATCCCAGTCTTCCTCTATTTGTATCAAAAAGTGATTAGGTTTATTTATGAAGAACAATAGTATATCACAAGTCTCAAAAACAAATGTCCCCTGATGTTAAATAATAACAAAAGCATAAAACACCTTATGGGGAACTATGTGATTTGTACAACAGATGGGAAATTTCAGGTACTTCTGGAAAAGAAACAAAACAAAACAAAACAAACAAAAAAAAACACAACAACAACAACAACAACAAAAACAATCTATTCAGGAAAATGTTAAATCATTTACAGTACCGTAAAAAAAATGAAATCACCTCAACATATGCTAAAGAAATAAAGCAATATTTTTCCTCTGTAATTTTTCTAACAGTAAACCTCAAAACTTTACTTTTTTTTTTTTTTAAATTTATTTTTGTGGAAGACTAAAAATGAAATTACTAAACTATCATGAACATGAGTTCTTTTTTCTGACTCTTAGTTGAAAACCAGGTACAGTTAAAATCTCATGAAGAGACTTATACACAGAATATTTATAGTTTGAAAAGATTTAAAGTAAAGATTTAAAATATGTACAAACATTTTAGGTATTGCTATGAAACATCTGAGGTTCATCCATCACTACTATTTTCCTTTAGTTCATATGAAGAAACAGAGGCGGTTCTTATTCTGCACAGAACTGGTTCATTTTTTCCTGTTTCCTTTCTGACTTTTCTAATAGTTAGCCTGATGTTGAAAGCTCATAAAAAAAAAAAGTCCCACAAAACACCATGGAAAAGACTCATTCTTAATCATGAGGCAACAAATGGTGTGGGAGAGAGATTTTACACGTTCCTGTGTAAATCTGTGTGAATCTGATTCCTTATGCAAGTTTTCCATTAACAACATATAGAACGAATCTTTTCCAGGTGCTTCAAAGGTGAAGCTTACACTGCTGTGAAATATTAGGGAAAGTCAGACTAAGTGGTTTTATGTGGAAAGGCAGTCACAATTTTGGATATAAACACAACAATATCAAAGAAACAATGGAATTAAGTTGTCTTCCATGTGCCATTTACACACATTTACTCTGCAGCAGCAGAGTGTAAATGGCACAAGGAAGGCAAAATTTTAATCAGATATTTTCTTGCTAGCATATTTTCCTCTACCTGGCACCTAACCTAAAATAAATCTACTTTCAGAATAGAATCTTGTGGTTTAATTCTTTTCATATCTTCTTAGTTTTATGCCACTCAATTTCCAAAAACTTGTGAAACTGACTCTAGTTCCAAGTAACATAAAAAAAAAAGTAAATGCGTGGTGCATGTGGTAACTGTAAATGAGCTGAAAGTGTGTTTTGTTTGTTTGTTTGTTTTCATATTCCTTTTTTATAATTAACATTACTTTATAACTCATATTTACTATACAACAGTGCCTCATGATAATCATTAAATCAACCCAAAATGCATGTCATAAAATTTTCCTCTTCATGATGATCTCAAAGGTTTGGTAGATCTGCTGGTACAAAGGTCTCATAACTCCTAAGGTCCTAATTAAATATTTCCTTTTTATTGATTTCATTTGCAATTGCTGACATCAACTGTATTATATTTTCTCTGTATTCTTGAGTGTTCTGCTTAATAATGGTCATAAAAAAATGGATTAGCATGCAGATAAATTCCTATTATTTTATAATTTACTTTCTAGATGGTTTTGTTGGAGGTTCACCTTGACATTCTTATTTTTGGTCTCAAAAAAGAGGCTGGACACCACCCTACTACAGCAGAGTGCTCTTTAGAGCTCAAGTTGAGGAAGGTCTGAGTAATTTTAAGGAAAGTTGTCTAGTCACTATATCAGGTGTTAATACCCCTCCCTCAAAAATCTGTTTTACAGTCGTTAGAGCTGTCAACCTGCTAAATCCTTACATTATTGTTTGTACTATAAAATAAGAAGTTACTTTGGTTTGATAAACCAGAGCCCTGGGGAATAGTGGGAAAGTTCAAACTTTACAGATATTTTTGTAAGTCCCTATAAAAACTTGAACAAGATGATTTATTTGCATGGTCCTGAACTATGAATTTTACATGATATACAGCCAAAATCATTTACAACTTTGCTTCTTTTGACTTCTCTTCTTTACTTTACTCATGACTTGTTGCACAGTTACATGACTGCACGGTCCTTCCAGAAGACAAATTTTTGAGGCTAAATCAATGAGTAAAAGCTGGGAACTGCTGAAATAAGTCTGCTCTTGATTTCTATGTAACAAATATCCCCTCCCACAAGTGTTTCCAATCCATAAAGTAACATGGTGTGACTAAACATGCATATATATGTCAGTGGTATTTAAGGGAGAGTTGAAGAGGAGCTGTCTATTAAGTTCATAGGACCTTCCACTTAGCCACTCAAAGGAACTTTGCAGTACCTTCCAAATGATTACACCATCTTTATATCTTTATACTTCAAGTTTTGATATCTTCCCAAGGTAAGAAAAAAAGGACTGATATTTAAAACAATTGTATCAATATAATGTGATATGATAAAAATACTTAGCAATATTTCCCTCTACTAACTCAGAACTGAAGGCAGGGGAAACATGAAGGAGGTTGTTCTGTGCCAAAGCAGAAGAGTGCACAATTTTCTGTTTCAGAAGAAAGATCTGAGATATATTATATACTTGGTGTACACAGATGTCATGTAAGGATATTCACAGCAAGTTTGAAGAGAGCACAGTCTTCTCCAGCTGTCAGTTACTTCAACCAGCTTTCCTTCCCTCATACCTTTTTCCTTTTCTTTCCTATTGGAAAATCCAATTTGCCAGGAATTAATTTTATGCAGAGAGGCATCTCTAAATGAAACAGCAGATAGAAGTATCAGTTTCCATAAGTGACGTTTCTATCTGAAACGTTCCAAAAAAAAAAAAAAAAGTAATTAAAAAAAAAGTAACAGATGAAGTTTTCCCTCATTGTTTGTCTCAGCTCAGCTCACAGTGAGACAAGGCTACTCTCATGGATCCTTTCTCAAAATCTAAGTGCTGCAATATGCTGTGCTGGCAAAACTTTTATTAGTCAGCCCATTCCCTGTGTAGTAATACCTTTCAAATTAATTAGATTAATATCACAATACCTTTCACAGTCAGTTCACAATATAAAAATTTGTCTTAAACATACTTGAGTATATTTAATGAAAAATTTGATTAAGTTTCCAAACCTAGATGATCTCGAAGGTCTTTTCCAACCTTAATGATTCTATGGTTCCAACTGTCAAACTCTTATAGACCATCAGTCAAATGCTATTGCAGGTTTGTAGGATTGTAGTCATCATTGACTGCTGACATTTTTCTATAAGACTTTGTTGCCTGTGTAGAAAAGGCTTGCTAAATTCCAATGTTATTATAAAGTATTTTATCCTCTTCCACAATTCTGAAATTAAATGTGCTTGCCTAGTGCTTACAATCCAAAACATGATTACTGGTCTTCTAACATTATTTAGAAATAAATATCTTGCAATTACCACGGCAAACATCATAGGAAGAACGTAGAAACTCTAAAAGGAGGAGAGAAGAAAAGGGCCAATGGAAGATTTCTAAAGCAAACAATTGAGGACTAAACATTCAATGACAGTAAGTAAGCTATGCTGTCTTCTTACTCTCTTAAATCTGTAAGTCATTTCACTCTCAGAAATATATTTTGTAAAACAGACCATATGATTTGCTTTCTCTCTTTTAAAAGTTAAAGTGTAGAAAAATAAATTCCATGTTTTTTGTTTGTTTGTTTGTTTGATTGATTGATTTGTTCTCTCCCTTCCCTCCCCACAGAGGAAGGCAGAAATTACCTATATGCATACCACTGTTTATAAAAGATTAGAAATTATCCTCCTCTGAGCATATAACACAGATTTATCTTGAACTGAACTCCCTTCTTTAAACACAGATTGTAAGGGAATGTTTTGGTGCACTCTGAGGTCATTGTGACTCCCTTTGAGGATATATTAAGTACATACTTAATATATCTACTTCAGCCTGATAAAACCAGAGAAACAGATCCTTTTCTGTCACTCAAAAGACGTCTTTTAAAGGAAAGACGAAACAAATTCAGGTAATCGTTAGCGCCACCACCTGGGAAACCTAGAGGCACAAAAACTAATGATTTGTTTACTTAAATATATAAAATAAAATAAAATAAAGCAATCCCTTTCTAACTGTGTATATGTCTTTTGTCCCTCCCAACAAATGAAAATAAAACTAGGACTACACAAGTTACCAAAGTAATAATGACCTCTTTTGGCCTGATTCACTGCCCACTCACCCCAACCCTCCCTTACTTTTAGATATCCTCCAACATAATAAGCCTGCCACAACTAATGTTATAAAGTAGTAATTGTGCCTAATTGGCAGGGAGGTGACAGACCATTCTGGTAATGTTGTGAAACTGTAAGAAAGGAGGAGTGAGAACATTCACAGACCCAGCAGTAATTATCCACTAATTTGGCCTGTTTGTATGGGGACAGCTCATTATAGCCCTAAAGAAACCTCAGAATAAAGAGAGAAAGTAGGTAGGAGGTAAGGTTAAATAATTAGTGTTCAGCACATTTTTTCCCCCTTTAATTCAAAGCAGAGGATTAGGGAGGGAGAAATGTGATGAGTGTAACAATTGGGAAAGTTGTAATGTCATCTTCTAAGTGATTTTAACATATTCAAGAGCAAACAATAGTTTACAAGGCAATGCAGGGGAAAAAAATAAAAAAAAAGAAAAAAAAAAGAAAAAATGGATTTCAGTAGTCTTCTGGAAGTTGGACATTGCTTAATAGCTTTAAATTTCTGATATAAGTTTTATGCACTTCAGGTTAAAAAAAGTAACATTGAAATTAACAATTGAAAAAAAAATGGATTTAAATTGATTGACTTAATCTTAACTTTAATTTTCTATTTATTTAGTATTTTTATTGAGTATCATAATGTGATTTTGATCTAAGTTATATTTCTTTAAATATCTATAAAAAACAGATTCCTGTATTTTCATATATATATATATATATTATATATATATATATATATATATATATATATATATATAATATATATATATATATAATTTTTTTTATGATATAAAATGTGAGCTATGCCTAACAGGCCACAGTACAAATTTTCAAATCGGTATAGTCTGGGGAAGATGAATCACTATCACTTTTTTTTTGCAGCATACAGAACTATATAATAATAATAATAATAATAATTATTATTATTATTATTATTATTATTTATCCAATTCAATTTCTTTGTGATTTTATTTTATGTAATTTTCAATCTAAATATTGGAAGTAATTACTGAAACTCATCAACTTAAGTAATTAATGTGTTCCTTTTGCAAGCCAATAGTTATTCTGAAAATTTGATTATTTCTTAACTAGCAGATTGTTGAGAGAATCCTGAATGTTAGCCAAAGAAAGATCAACAATAATAATAATAAAAAAAAGTTATTGTCATCTCTCTACATATTGTTATGTGATTGAGTATTTTACTAGACATTACTATATGTAATCAATATTTCACTTCAGTTTGGATTATCTAGTCAAAACTATTTTGGATATTGAGCTAATGTGGAAAAAAATAACAATAATCCACATTAAAAAATGTTTTCCAAATTTTTGATCTAATTTTCCTGTTCCTTATCTCTTCCATGACCTTCTTATACTTTCCCCTAATTCCTCTCATTTTTTATTTTCCTATTTAAATTACAGATACTAATTGATGAAACAAACAAAGAACAATAAAAAATTTTAAAAAACATTAGTCTGATTTAAATTATAAAAATTGCTCAAATTAGGACTCTAAACTCAATTTTGCTTCATTTAGTCACCAAAATAAATATCATGCTCTTTAAAAAGTGCTACTAGGAAGTAATTCTCATAGGATTTAAGCAAAATGCTATGTTTAAATCTGAGGATAGTGCATTTAAGTTTTTGTTTGTTTGTTTTTGTTCTTGTAATTCCAATTACATTATTACTTCTTCCTATTGTCATCATTCTGAAGTTGTGTAGTTATGATAACTTTAGCATTTACTGCAGTGCACTGCTGCACTGGATTTGAAAAAAGCAAAGACAAAAAGGTTGTGAAACAGTTCCATAGCCCTGCAAGTGGCAATAAATCCTGCAACACTTGCAAGCTATCTGGTAAAAAACAGGGTGCTTTTATTTTAATTTTGCCAGTTACAAATAATCTCTGAAAGTATCAGACCTGCCTTGTTGTGTGCCAAAGTATCTCCTTTCTCTTTATGTCCTTTCTCTTCCTGCTATGCCAGGGATCTCCCATTTAGACATCCTGTACTTAACCTGTTACTGGAGTGGTAGGGATCAAATCATCCCAGTGCTTGGCCTCTCTGCTTTTACCACCGGTGCCATCAATGAGTATAGCAGTTAGCACAGCGTTACAGTTTTCTATTATTCTCTTTAAATATAGGCACCTGCTTTTAGGAACTACATTGGTGCCTCATTCTGTATACATCACCAAACAGCCAACAGATGGTGATAATGTTCATTTTCAGTGTGTAGCTTAATGTCCCTCAGCAGAAGGCCTGAAGTGAAGTGAGGACCAGACAAGAATACAAAGTTGTTTTTGCTCTGTTCTTACTGCTGTCAAAGCATTATTCTCTGAAATGGGACTGTACAGTTTAACTATAGTATATATTTTTAATTACATTTTTTTTTCTTACCAAATAAATTGGCTTGTTTGCCAGCTTAAAGGTTCTATATGATAGAATTTCAGTTTTGTGATCTTCTTTATATGATCTTGAATCATTTGGAAGTATATGCCCCATCTACTCTCTTGGTCCATCCACTTCCTTATGCATTTTTCTTAATAATTTTTCTCCTCTGTATGGGAGGTACATGCATGATATATGTACATACATGATTATGTATATGTAATATAAAATATATACTATATATTTGTTAATATATATATTAATGTATAATATATATATAAATATATAATATATACTATATATTTATTAATATGGTATATGGTCAATATACATGTAATAAAGAGAAAAAAATAAAGGTATATGTTATATATGTGTATTAGACTATGAGTAAGCTTAGATGAGACATTCTTGTGCAGCTGAAGTGAAAAAATTCAGAGGTCCTGGCTAGATGTGTGTTTTGCAGGGTGGTGAGTGTGTTAATGGGAAAAAGAGACCAATAGAGAAGAGACAAATAAACTTTAAATAGACAATATGGAGAAATGCAGTTACTTCTGCTATCTTATCTTAACTATATATCTTAACTATTCTGTTTTTATATAACTGTTATTTTAGTACAGATGTTGTGTTTTGATGGTTTATGACTGCCTTGGAAACTTTTTACTTCTTATACGTTTTTCCTCAGCAATTCAAATGTAGCTCATCTTAAAAAGAGTTAGCTGTAGAAGCACATTGAAACATACTTACAAATATAATGGGAGAAAAAAAAAAGTTGATAGAAGAAAGAGAATAATGTGGGTTTTTTTGTTTGTTTGTTGTTTTTTTTTTTTTTTTTTTTTTTTTTTTCTATTAACAGTCCTCTATGTGCACTATCACTGAGTTTGTATAAACTTTTCTTTCAGTTACCTGCATGTCTTGTGCAGAAGCGGGATCTGCCTTCTGTTAAAGGAGATAGAAGGGCCACCTTGCCCCTTCACCACATTATTTCATAAGCTTAAGGAAAAAAAATCCTTAGATTTCATAGGGGATAACTGAAATATTAATAATAATAATAGCATTCATAAGAAAAGCCTAACACAATAAAAAGTAAATAAAGTATAGAGTTTATTTATTTTGTGGAAATAAAAGGAGAATTCTTGGTCTTTTGTAATTTTGTCATATTTTCATTCACCTGGTAAAGTGGTGTTTCTTGATCTTTTTATGGTCATTTCAGAAAGAAAGGATAAATATATATATATATACACGCATATAATTGTTGTTATATGTATATATGTATTTATATGTATATAATTACAGTATAATTTATAGTATAGATTTATAGTATATATATTTGGAGTAATTAAAAAAAACAAACAAAAAAATATTGCAGAGTCAGATTTCTGTACATCTTCTGGGAACCCCTACTTTTCTTTTTGGTTTGTGTTTGATAAGCTGATATTTAATTTCACAAACACAGGATGTGTTAGAAGATTACAATCCTACACAAGATAGAGTTCATATTCTATTTTGATCAGTTTCTTTACCTAATAAGATTTTTGGTGTATTGTCTTTACAATTTACTATAGTCCAAAGTATTTGGTTGGTTTTTATAATCATGATGCCTTATGTCCTGTGCTCTTTAAATTTGGATTCCCCAAAACAATTGCATAAATGTTTTGGATTCCCCAAAACAATTGTAACCAGAACATTAAAAAGATACGGTAAATACAAAGGTGAATGATTATGATCCATCATGGCAAATGTCTTATGCTTGGCAGCTCAGGACATTTAGCTGAAAGGGGATGTAAGACACATACACACAGTAAAAATAATTTAAAAAAAAAGGTCTGGGGAATTTTTCAGGCAGCTCATTGATATATCTCAGTTTTCAATTGTCTTTGACGAATGGCTAAGAAAAATCTGTTTATCTGTTTTATATTTTTTTTTATTAAACAATAAATTGTCCCCCCAAAATAATTGACATATTTATTCACATTAAAAACAAAAAACATACCTTTTTAACCAAATATTTTATTTAAATTAAATTTAAATAAAATTGTAAAATATTAGTTTTCTTTTTAGCTATTTTTAAACAAAACTGACTTGATGACTGAGAAAAAAGTTCAAAATATCTGCTATTGATGCTTATGAGTAGCAATGCTTCATGTAATATACCACAGTTATAGATTTCCAGAATTCAGGAGAATTCTGAAGAAAAAAAACATAAACCTGTGATTTTCTAGGAGATCAACTTTATCCAAATGGGACATGGTTTTGGAAACTGGCTGGAACACCGTTGCAAGGAAGAAAGCATTTTTCAATCAATTGAAGCACATGTGTGTAGTGGAAAGGAAAAATAGTGTTGTTTGGAAAAGATTTAGATGGACAATAGGTAATTGAGACATAGCAATTGAGGCAATGAACAATAGTACACAACTTAAAGATGGTAAATAAATATATATATTAATTAGTTTTATTAACTATTATTTATATATATATTAATTATATTTATTATATTATATTACATTCTATTATATAAGTGTACAACGGCAATCTATTACTAATCAAGATGATATACATTTGCAATACAAAGAAGGCATAAAGAGTCAATAAATATTTCTGGTTTATACTATATTTAATCCTATATATAGAAAAAAATAGCCTAGATAGTATATTCTTATCAGATAAAAAAGAATTTAGTTTTCTTTCAATAATAATGAAGGATGTGAAAGCCAATGGAAAACATGAAAGTCAAACAATATATTTTAATTGAAAATCCATTTGACTTGCATTCAGTTTTTCAAATCTTAGAAAAATGGGGAAAAAAATGGGAAAAATGGGAAAGAAAAGTGGTATTTGTAGTACCACTTCACAAAGTTGTCATTTAAAATGAAAATTAAAAAAAAAGTCATTTAATTATTGGGCTTAAAATTCCAAGACCTGTTGAACCAATATTTTTCCTTAGACAAAACAATGGAATACATAATGTGGGGCAATAAAACAAAATCAATAAGATTTTAATATTATAATATTAATATTTTAAAATATTACTAGATCCATAAATTTCTGAAAAACAGATCTTGTCAAAATAATATTTTGATCATGATTTTTGCTAAAATGAATTTAATATTCTTTTATATGTCAGTAACTGAATTATCCACTGCAAGAGTAAAATACTAAGAATCAAACATGAAGCATTTTTATAGATTACTGACTACAGCCTGACAGCTATAAAGTTAAAGTTTCACTGTTAAGTGTAAAAAATGGTTGTTCAAATTTTTGCTGGAACATATGCATTAATTGTTGGTCCAGAGATATTTCATATTTTATTGACAATAAAAGGATGAAAATGCAAAATGTCATTGATGATAGGGTTTGCTGATGACAGAAAAGCTGAGAAAATATTAAATAAAGGTTATTACAGTGACAGTGATCGCCTGTATGTTTTGGTAGATGGAAATAAATAATATTTCAATGCAGCTAGTAGGGTCCATAGCTCTTAGAGAAAAAGAGCTTGTTCCTGGGAAGCAGTGATTGAAAACCTACAAAGGTTGTTGGATGAGCTTTTAAAACTATGCACAGGCTGAGAAGTGGATGTTCCTCACAACTCTATTGAGGAGGGAATGATAAGTAGTTATAACGAAGTCATGTTTTGGTGATGTAGCTCAAATAATCGTAAAACATCACCACCCAAATAATTCACTTACTTTATCCTGTGGGAGATTTGACAGCATAGTCACTGTTACCTATAAATCATTAGTGTCTCAGAGGAAATTCAATGTTTACATCAATCTAAACACCTATTCTTTTTTCTGGATTAAAACAAACAAACAAACAAACAAACAAACAAACAAACAACAAAAAGCACATTCATTAGATAAATGCAGCTGTTTTTCTGGGCTAGAGTGGCCTGATTCTTAAACTTTTAATGAACTACATAAAAGTGTTAATGTATTACTTTCAGTCACTTATACAAGTCAAATGTCAGTAAGAGACAACAATAAAAAAAGGGGGAGAGGAGGGACAAACCCCTTCCAAAAAAATAAAATTAGATTATCAAATGTAGTAGGCAAAATTTATTTTGCGTTTTTGTTTTTCCAGTAGTTAACAACTGTCTGAATCTGATTAATGAATTCTAGTAACTGTACAATATTACATGACTTACTTTTTTACAGAAAACTTCAATAAAAGTAATTGTAAACTAAGAATGAAAACATAACTTGTAGCTAAAAATACAGAACCATATATTTATTTTCTTTGTGTCTTCAAAAATCTGGAGTCACATTCACAAATAATTATTCAGTGACTAAATCCAGTGAGGCCTTGTGTATAGGTAACAAATAATTAATTGATTATTCGAAACATGATAGTATAAAACTGGATTAGTCAAATAATGTGATATTGTTTTGGATGCAAAATGAGTGCTCCTAATACCCAAAATCATCTGAAAGCAGACTAGGAGAAATAAATAGAATAAAATAGAATAATAAAATAATAAAATAATTTGACTCCGGTTCACCAAAGCTGGAACCTGAGATGTGATTTCAGATTTATGACAAGTTCTTTTGTGAAGAGGAATTGACATTAAAAGGGTAAAATAAAGCAGGACCAGACGTATTTAAAAAATAAAGGCAACCATTGATTAAGGTGACATTCCTTATCAATAAAACAGAACAAAGAAAACAAAGCCTAACCATGTTAAACATTATTTGGCTATTATTTTTTAGATATTTTCTCTTAATACACACATGAAGTAACTAACCCCATAGGTTTGATTCTAGATGGGATTAGCACAGATGAGGCCTTTAGGTTATATTTAATTACCTTTGTATCTACATTCCAGTGAAAAGGATTGAGAATGTTGTCCTCTGCAACTTTAAGTGAGCTTGCTATACCCATATAGCAAGTGTATTACATTTGTTAATCTGTAATTATCATCCCTCACTGCAACACCAGTTGACATGTAACAAGTGCATTCATGGGCAATTGCTGCGTTAAGGGGTGTGGTTGTATTACTTTCTGCCTCACTTAATCATCTGTGCACATAAGAGCACTTGTAAAAAAAAAAGTAGTATTCACCATCTTGATGTGTGCAAGTACCAAATCTAAGATATACAAGTCCTAAACTTTCACATGAGAAAATTAAAGTAAATTGGAATTTTTTTTCTGTACAAGACATTCCTACACTATTTTTCCCTTTTACAATTTCTAGTAAATATCTCTAGGAAGACAATTTTGTGAGAATTGTCTCTATATTTACACATATATATATATATAAATATATTTACATATATATATACACACACATTATATATATAATATATAGTATAATATATTAATATATATGTGTGCATATATATATATATATGCATATATATATATATGCACACATGTATATATATATATATATATATGTGACCACTAAATGAAATGAAACAATACTGAACACTGTGGGAACACTATGCCAGAGACAGCTCAGCGGGTATGTGGGGAACTGAAAATAACAACTACTACCAAATATTTTGTGGAAAATACTATGCTGATGAGATATTCTGCCTTCCGAAGTGCTGGAACATTGTCCTGTTGATTGTTTTAAATTGTGAAAGGAAAGGTTGGGCAAACCCATATCAGAACTCTATGGATGTTGCCTCTCTAAAAACATATTCAGCATATTCAGAGATGTCAGAGATGCCCTCCAAACTCAACTGATGGCAAAAGTGCCATCAGTGTCCCACCACATGGGTGTGACTCCATTATCCTGAACTTCCTTCTTTGCTCCTCAGTACATTGACATAAGCTAAGTTCATTGTAGAAATCTGTGGTTTCAGGAATCTGGTTTTGCCTCAGAGGAGACCAAAACTTGCACTACCATGAATTATCAGAATTATTATGTATCAGAACTACAGAATTATCAGATTCTGATCCCTTGGAACTGCTCTTTCAAGAACAATTTTATGAAACCATCACTTTTATCTATTCTTTAAAGTAGTATTGAAATGGTTTTCAATTAAGTCTTTTAAACACTGCTGATTCATTGATTTTTCAATTCAATTACGATAACCAAACAACCAAGGAACAGTGGTTTAAGTGAAAATGCAGTTCTACAGAATTTCTTCTTAACAGATGACCAGAGAGTGATGAGGTCTTTGGTTAAGAAAATGAGGGAATGGAAAGCAACTGATCCCAATTATATATTAACTATTACATGGCAGAGTTGCATCATAAAACAACAACAACAATCACAAAAGCTCGGAGTTCAGACAATACTTACCTTATTTATAACAGTTAAAGGAGGAGGGACAGATTTCTCAAACTGTATCCAATCAATGTAATGAGTCATAGAAATGGAAATAATAACCAATGTGTTTACAGATTTGAAGCCAGAATTCTTCTATGTTGGGTAAATTAAAATATCTCTTCCAAGAAGTGAAATTAGTTGTACCAGCTACATGTATAGTAAATGGACAGTTTGACTTGTTGATTATCTGTATGAAATGTTACTAATATTGAATACCAAATTTAAATACGTTCTGGCAATATTTCTAATATGTGTGTGCAAAATGTATATGGTCTATAAATATGCTTAATATATTAGTTCACATGTATGTGTTTAAATAAACTGCTAAAAATACAGGTGATGTTATTCACCATCTTCTACAAATATGGGAACAAGTCCAGGATCTCCTCCTGCTTTTTCTATATCTTCTTACATTCATCTTTTTAAACTGATTATCTGTGCATTTGGTTTCTTTCAGTCTTGTTCATGGTGTAATGTACAGATCAATTCTCACACAGGAAAATCCAGTGTTTACAGAAAATGGCTAATTTTCCAAGGCATTGGTCCTGAGCCACTACATTCACACTGTAGCAGTGTTATTTGAAGATAAAACAGTGGTTAAAAATATCGGGGGAGGGGGGGGGGGGAGGTAGAGGGGGAGGTGAATGGTATCTTCCTTGCAGTGTTCTGTGTCTTCTTTTCCCAATAGGGTCTTTTCTCCATAATTTTATGTGTGTGTATGTCTTTGGTTTTGTTTTTCCATTTAATTTTTAATAATTATTTTTACATTTTAGTAACTGAATCTTATAGATTCAAATAGAACTTCATCCTTTGTATGCCTTTGATTTAGGTATTTTTGTTTTGTGTCCCACTACAGAATTCCATTGTAAAGGCAATAGCTCAGAATCTTTTACAATTTGTTAAGCAGTATTTATTACATCTGTTCCTTATGCAGGTTAAATGATGTTCTTCAGCAGGGATGCTACCCTATGAACAGACTTGTGTTCCTAATTGTAATAAAGTATTAATATATTATGATGTTTGATTGTTAAAAGTAACTTTTTATTTACTAAACACTACCAGAGCTTTAAAAATGTAGTAAACAATGTAGATAATGTAAATTCCAGTTGTGAGAACAAACTAACTTTAGTTATATGTACAAACATTATTTGACTGCTCTGCATAATTACAGTTTAAGTAAATATCAAGAGTTACTGTAAAAAGAGTGCACATTAACATGTCTGTCCTTATCCTTAATGCTGACAGAGTATTTCTCATGTTTTGTGGGGTTATATCCTGGCTGTGTAATCTGAACTTTTGTTATTTTGAGTGTTTACAATTTTTGAAAAGATCTTTTAATTTTTTACAGTAACATTTATTTATTTGGGCTAGAATGTTCTTATCACTTCAATAAGTATGTAAGAGTTAAGCTACAGTAGTGTTTCATATACCAGTATAACATTTTTTTAATTAAAGTGAAGTTAAGACAGGCTGCCCAGAAATAAAGCCCTATTTAAGCAGAAATATATGTATAGTAAATCATCCTTTTCATTTATTATTCATATGGAATAGTAAATTATTCTATTACTAATTTGTGTTCAATTTATATTCTAAAAGATCAATGATGGGAGCAAAGGAGCAACTACAGGAAGTGGGTCCTACTATTTCCTATGGCCATTTCTTTATCCACAGTGCTGATTTAATTTGGGAAAAAAATTTGACTCAGATATTATATTAAATCTTAAATCCAATTACATGTAAATTTTTGGCCCAGATTCAAGTTTAGTCTAACTCCAGCAAAATCAATCAACAATGAATTTGTCTTACTTTAATAGACACAGAAGGAAGTGATGCTGGAAAGGCAAACCAGCTGGGATGTGTTTATAGCACTGAATCTTTAGAAGGAAGACAAAATAAAAAGTTGCAAATGGTAGGCTGTTCTTTCCCCTGGCAAGCAGATCTGTAAGCAATTTAACTGTCATTAAAATGTCATTGTCAGTAATTACTGCCATAAGGATAGCATGGTGTTTGGTCCCCGCTATTCCTTTCAGGCACATCCTATCTCTGTACCTGTTCTTCTCCTTCAAGCTTTTTGCTGGCCAAGACACTGAAAAGATCTTTTCTCTAGACAGAAGTGAAGATGAATTATTTCAGACATATTGGTTTCCAGGTAAACCTTCAGGTTATGTTATGGTTTACTGATTTAAAATTAAGAGAATGCATCAATATACTCTTAATGTCCTCAAAGACTTATCTGAGGCAGCCTACTTCTTGAAGCTATACTTGAATGAGCTTATTGAAATT